>NC_134356.1:425219691-425379691 GCF_048569485.1 Anomaloglossus baeobatrachus | reverse complement strand
TGATTCATGACAGCTTTTACGCCAAAGGTTGAAAAGTTGCAACGTTTTGATACAACTCAAAGCTGTGCCAAAATTTTACAACTTTTGCAACATTTTTGCCCAGCGAGCGTAACAAGCGGTGGTTGCTACACTATAACTCTTATTCCAGTGCCCAAGTGGGGTAAGATCAGTGGTGAGGTGCACACCGAGGTACACACCTCTGCTCCGATGGTTCTCGTTCATGAAGTGGCGCATGCGCAGCAGTATAATGCAAGTGTTGATAAATCAGAGCTGACGGTTGCACTTTTTTCTTCCAGCGCCTCCTTTTACATAGGCTGTTGGTGTTTCTAAACTTCTATCTCAGTAATGGGAAAATCTGTCTTCCCTGAATTCAGATCTTTCCTATTTATTGAAAATGAAAGATCAGTCTAGGTGGAGAAATAGATTTGTTTGAGATATATTGCAAAGTTGCATATTTTCATGTGTATTATTGATTTATGAAATAAAAATTAATCCGACGGTCATGCAACAAGGGTTTCAGTGTGTGATTGTGATGAGCCTGTACACGTCGGTCAGGTCACTGCTGTGCACCCTAACATTGCACAAATCTGCACCATTGTAAGATTGGTTCTAATTATTACACAACACAAGTCAACCAGTGTCTGAGCCTCTTTACTTTTCTCACCGTACTAATTTATATTTTGAAGAAAGTGTTACCTAGTTTATCTCTTGCCCGGTGGTAAGGGTGCAGAAGGGGCATTAAAGTATCATTACTTACAAATCCCTCTTAGCTTTGTTCTAGGTGTACTTGTGCATTAGCTAATGTTCTGTATATGTATAATCATTCAATAAATATTATTTCACTTATAACAAATTCTAGAAAACCCACCATAAAGCTGTCTTGTAAACTTTGCTGTGAAGCTATTTAGCAAAGCAGCCAAAATTGAGCCTTTAGCTAGAATAAGGTTTCTTTCTCCCCGTCAGTAGTGACTTTGTGCACAATAGCTCAGCAGATGTTTCAGCCGCTCTCCATAGGCTGTTTCCTGCTGAACGTGCGGGAAGAAGCACCTCTCACTTCCCTCTTCTCTGCTTGTTTGCACTTTTGGAGGAAGCTTGAAGGCATCTGTGGTTGCTGTGGAGACCCCAGATTTGGCAGGAAAGTATAGCGCTGCCTGGGAAAGGAAGTGTTTATAGCAGTGAAATGCAAGAATTAACAAAATTTCACATTCTTAGCTTGTGGAGTCTTTGTTGGATTGAATAGCGTTCTGGAAAGCGATATTTCTGCTGTATTCCGGAAGTTAAAGCCTCTCATTGTTCCGATAGGAAGACATTGTCATCCAGGGCTATAAATAAGGTGTTTGTAAGATGCTGCACAAGCCCCAGCTATCTGATGCAGTTATTTCAGTGTCCTAGCTATTAATGCTGCACATTCATCATATTTGGAGGCTAATAAAAGTTGCTTAGGTTATTGATGAATGGATGAATCATTTCAGGAGTCAGTCTTTTGTTTAGATGCTGAAGGGCAGAAGGCATTGATGTGTTTCCTTAATTTAAGGCAATTTTGCAAATTGCTTTAGATACATGGCAGAAGAAAGGTATGCTTTGTCATAAGTATTTGATTTATGCCCTTTGCGGAGTGAATATCTTTCCGTTTGATGAGAGAGGAGAAGTGCACTGCTTCATAACATGCCATTCACTGCCTTCTCCATCCTTTTCTCCTTTTGCAGATGTGCCGCCTAATCATGTAATCACTAACAGGATTTTTTAATAAGTTCATTCATTCATATTGAACTTCAAATTACTTTGCAATTAAAAGGCAGGCAGGCTGCCACTTTAGGATGTGTGACAAGTACCACATGCCACTCTAGTGGTCTGTCTCTGGGATTGACAGAATGATTATGGGAGACAGGATATGCAATTGCGTATCATATGAATACATACAAAAAAGTGCCTCCATGTACATATCTGCACACTGCACATACACTAATGAGGAATAAAGATCGGCCCTCACTTCAAACTTGTTTTTCTTTTTTCTTATTTATTCTGTTTTCAAGATATGTATGTGTGTGTGTATATATATATATATATATATATATATGTGTGTATGTATGTATGTATGTATGTATGTATGTATGTATGTATGTATATATATATATATATATATATATATATATATATATATATATATATATATATATATATATATATATATGTGTATAGTGACGCATTTCAGTCAAAGATCTCAGACCTTTTTCAAACCAGATATCTGAGATATGTGACTGAAACGTGTCACTGTATTATATTTACATCTTGAAAATGGAATAAATAAGGGAAAAAAAAGAAGCAAGTTTGAAGTGAGGGCCATCTTTAGTCATCATTATTGTGGAGTCCATCCTGGGATTCGACCACCACAAGATGAGGGTGCCCACCTGTTGTTTTGTTTTTTATTACATTGCATATACACACACTGATACATATGCATGCACACTCACTTATTCATTTATGCATACACACTTTTATACTTATATACAGTTTTATACTTTTTTTACTTTTTCATACACACAACACAATTTTTTCTGGATAATTTTTTTTTTGCATAGAGTGGGGAGAAAAGGTTGGGCAAAAAAACAGGACAAGACGATCCGGACAGTAGGGAGCTGTAAATTCTTTTCCTGCTACTCTTCTAATGCTCTCTGCTGTCTGTTGATGAATGGTGAATATCTTGCATGCAATGTTTACTTTTCGCCAGCAGATGGCAGTCAGCATTACTTCCCAAATCTATATGAGCCCAAAGGAGGAGAGCTGAGGTTCGGAGCCATGGCTGAGGGCACAGCGGCCTTCTAAGGTGGAAGCTGTATAGGCATACTTCTACTAGCAAGATTTGCCAGTTGTATGTAATTTTCAGGCTACAATTGCCAGCTAAAGAAGCACATTGAATTGTATGCAATTAAATGCACTTTTATGGACTGCTGCTGTCAGTTATTATAAATTGGAATTTTGTTTTAAAAGAATCAGTTTGTAGCCCCCGCATTACATATAGTAAGGTATTCTTACTAGTTCCAGAGCCACACAAGATAGATGTGGGCATGTATTTTTATGGGCTGAAAATATAATAAAGGTGTTACCATAAGAAAGTTCAAATAAATGCATCACTATCTGCTTTTAGGGCATCTGTCACCACATTTATAGCACATATTTTTACAGCACCACTCCAGCAGTTTATTTTATTTTTTATTTCACCATTGGGGTGGTGCTTGTAATCGAAGTGTGCTGCTTCTAGTTTTATACTCGCCGTCTGGCGTCTTCATCTATTATACACGCAGCTCCCGTCAGTCTTCTGCAGTTTGCGATGTGCTAGCCGCTCCAGTGATTCATTGAGTTAACTGGAGGTCACTTTTCAATGAAACTCTATGAGAACCTTGTTCTGGCTCTCATAGACTTGCATTGAGATCTTGAGACATAACGTCTGATTTCTGGCTGGTCAGAGATTGTGGTCACAAGATGATGCCTCAGGACAGAAGCAACGCAGATAAAAAGGTGAAAACGCTGGAGGGTGAGTATAAGAGTAGGTGCAGGGACCTTCTGTGAAAAGTACAACTACAGTGCTGAGGAAAAAACTGGAGTGATGCTTTAGGCCATGTTCACAAGATGGGTTTTTGCTGTGTTTGTTTCATGTGTTTTTTAGAAATTAGTACTAGCAAAAGATTTGTGATTTCAGAGATCTCATGCACACGATTGATTTTTTTTTCATTTTTGCCTCACGGAAATGGAAGAGTGCTGTGTTTTTTAAAGAAGCAGCATATTTAATTCTTTCAGCATTTTTATAGTCTTTGTGCAGTGTATTTTTCACCACTGAACGCAATGAGAGAATGCAAAAATGTACCTGCTGTTTTTCTGCATTTTTGCTGATTTTGTGGTGAATGGAACTGTCTTTATTTAAACATGTACTGTAGACAAATGATGCAGCAAAAAACCAAAAAGAAAAATTGCATGAAAAATACCCTGACTATAAATAAATAAATTGCAAGTGCTTAATAACAGGGTACTTAGTGTATACATTTTTGCAAAAAGGTAAAAAGCTGTCTCACCTCGTCACGGTGTACCCATCTGAGACAGTCCCTAACCTACTGAAGTTAAAAACATTATCCATACCTGACTTGTGTCATGTCAAACTCCAATATGAATGGTGGCAAGTGGTCAGCTGTGTCCCAGATTAAATACACAGTGAAGTGAGACGCAATCAGCTGTTCAGTCTCAGTATTAGGAGGGCTGCGCCCCCAACTTGCAAAAAAGCAAGATAACATACAAAAAACACCAAAAACCTGAGCTGAAACAATGTTCAGTAAACATGCAACATTAAGCATGTGAATTGCAGCCTTAAGACTAGAAAAAAAACAAAGAGAAAAATTGCATGAAAAATACCCTGACTATAAATAAATAAATTGCAATTTTTCTCTTTGTTTTTTTTCTAGTCTTAAGGCTGCAATTCACATGCTTAATGTTGCATGTTTACTGAACATTGTTTCAGCTCAGGTTTTTGGTGTTTTTTGTATGTTATCTTGCTTTGTTGCAAGTTGGGGGCGCAGCCCTCCTAATACTGAGACTGAACAGCTGATTGCGTCTCACTTCACTGTGTATTTAATCTGGGACACAGCTGACCACTTGCCACCATTCATATTGGAGTTTGACATGACACAAGTCAGGTATTGATAATGTTTTTAACTTCAGTAGGTTAGGGACTGTCTCAGATGGGTACACCTTGACGAGGTGAGACAGCTTTTTACCTTTTTGCAAAAATGTATACACTAAGTACCCTGTTATTAAGCACTTGCAATTTATTTATTTATAGTCAGGGTATTTTTCATGCAATTTTTCTCTTTGTTTTTTTTCTAGTCTTAAGGCTGCAATTCACATGCTTAATGTTGCATGTTTACTGAACATTGTTTCAGCTCAGGTTTTTTGTGTTTTTTAAATGATGCAGCAAAGCCTGTTTATTGGAAGCAGCTTTTTTACTGCCAATAGAGCAACAAAAAGGCAACGTGTGAACACACCTTTAGGCCACTTTCACACTTTCGTGAAAAACCACGCACGTTTTTCATGGACGTGTCAGAGGTGCGTTTTGCCTTCCGTGAGCCGTGTTTATGGCAGATGTGTGTTCTCCGTGTGTTATCCGTGATAACACACGGAGAACGCGAAATTTCTGCTCACCTGTCCCTGGCGTTGCTGTCCGTGGTGCTTATCTTCGGTCCGACTCTCCGCTGCTGCTGCTTCCGGCCGCAATGAAGTGAATATGCAATGAGCATAATGAGCGGCGGTCGGAAGCAAGTGACAGCAGCGGCACAGACAGGAGGGCTGAAGAAGGGGAGTAAAGTTGTTTTTTTTTCTGACACGTGTGTTTTCTCCAGCGCGTGTCACATGGAACACCTCCTCGTGGTCCGTTTGCGTTCCGTATGACACCCGTGATGCCGGAGAAAAACGGACATGTTGACGTGGGAAACACATGTATGCTCCACGCGTACACGGTTCATGGCAAAACACGCACGTGAGCGCAGACCCATTGATTTTAATGGGTCTACGTGTGCCCGTGTCTCCAGTACGTGAGGAAAAGGACCAAACACGTACCGGAAACACGGACGTGTGAAGGAGGCCTTAAATAGATCTCATAGACCTGATGATGTTGGTGTATTTACTGTGGAAATGGCAAAATAGCTTATAATCCTTTCGGAAATTTGACACGCTTTTTTATTTAAATATTTCTTTTAGTCCAAACATGATTATACAATTTTTCTGACATAGGTTTTTAAAAGACGTACACCAGTCCCATTAGTCTAAGTGTAAAAGGTGCATATTGTCCTCCGTGTACTGTGATTTCGGCGCACAAATGTTCTCCTTGTGTTATCCGTGATAACACACGTAGAACAGGAATTTTATGCTCACCTGTCCGTGGTGCTGATGTCTCCGGCGCTGCTGCTTCCAGTCCTCGGTGCAAAGAGTATATGATGAGCTTAAGAGTGGGGGTCTGAAGCAAATGACAGCAGCGGCAGAGACAGCAGCGCTGGAGAAGGGGGATGTAGAAATTTTATTTCAGACACGTGGTTTTCTCCGGTACGTCACACGGAGCACATCCATGCAGTCTGTGTGACACCCGTGCTACCGGAGAAAAACTGACCTGTCAACGTGTGCTCCACACAGTCTGTGTGAAAACACGCACGTGTGCACAGACCCATTGATTTTAGTGGGTCTACGTTTGCCCGTGTCTCCGGTACGTGGCAAAACTGACCTCACACGTACTGGAGACATGGATGTGTGAAGGAGGCCTAACAGGAATCTGTCGCCATGTTTTGTCAACTATTCTGAGCTCAGCATTTTATAAAGACAGAGTCCCTGATTTCAGCAATATATCATTTACTGGAGATTATCACTAGAGAACTAAGGAACCTTCTGCCATGTTGTCTCCCTTATTTATAAGCCCTGCATAACCTCATCCTCATTACTGATTGCCGGCTTTCTGCCTCTGCACAGTGTACACAAAAAGCTGTCAATCTGTGGTGTGGATGGGGTTATGCAGAGCTCAGCATTCACAGAACTGGTAGAGCTGAAGGAATTAAGTGATTTTATCAAAGCTGCAGCACTCAGTAAGTGACACATCACTGGAATCAGGGTCTCTGCTCCTACATCATACCACTGTCACATGGATAGCAGAATCTGGTGACACTCCCTTTAAGGCTACTTTCCCACAATGAGCTGTTGGTGAGTTTTTGATGTTGATTTTCGGCAGTATTTCTGTGCATACTAAATTATGTTACTTGCCTTTTTTTTCTATGCGTATTTATTGCGTTTTTGACACTGCATTTTTGTCTCTTTTTGGGATGTCCTCTTTAAAAAAAAAAGTGGCTTTTGTTTTTGATATTTCCTGGTATTTGGCTTTGCTTAAAATTTTGATCTACTTTTGTGTGGATTACGTGTCTTTTTTTGTTTTTACATTTTTCTGCAGCATTAATCACACATGTACGTGTGGATTTTCACATCTAATAAAAGTCTATGTGGAAAATCTGCACAGAAAACTCAGCATACCCACAAGAGAAATTGACATGTCGCAGATTGAAAACCCACGCTGCAGGTCAGATTATGCAGCGTAAAAAAGAAGCACAGAGGGCAGGAGATTTCTAGAAATCCCATCCACTTTGCTGAAACTGTAAGACAGCGTTTTTGACAGTGAAAATACACAGAATCAAAAGCTCCCCAAAAGCTCTTTGTGGGCACACAGCCTTAAGGGAACGTGCTGGCTCTTTAATGCATCCCAAACGATGGGCGGGCAGCATAGATCAGACCTGTTCCCTCATTACACTCAGCTCTGCTTACGCCACTCAGCTGCACTGACTGGTGACTTGCTATGTACGTGTGGACTGTGGGACTGAGCTGGCCCTATGGGAGGACTACTTGCCTCATCTCTAGCCGCACAGTCCACAATTTTTTTTCTATGAGACGTCATAGTTTGTGTAAAACATATGCTTGTAATGCAGGATCTGGGCTCTGATTCATTCTGTGCATTGTTCAGGCAGCATGAATCCGCTGACAGCAATTGTATTGTGAAATCTGACTAATCCCCCTCAATTATTACAAATATTTATGGGCTGTGAATTTCTTTTAAATGCCAAATCTGGCAACAAACAAGCAAAAACACCATGAAAAGTACCAAAAAAAACGCCATGTGAAACCAGTCTTGGCCCCCCCCCTTCACAAGTCAGTGATTCCAGTACATATGACGTCCGTTTTCTTACATACCGGAGACACGGACATACAAAAGACCCATTAAAATCAATGGGTCTGCGCACACATTAGTGATTTCCCACGGATCGTGTGTCTGTGCAGTGCACACGTGTCCATTTTTCTCTGGCAGCACTGATGTCACACAGAACAGACCACACAGTGGTGTGAGCCGTGTGGCACGTACCGGAGAAAATGCGTATCTTTGAAATAAAAAGATTTTCTATACTTGCCTGTCTCCAGCAATGCTGTCTTCGGTGCTGTTGTCCCTTGCCTCAGGGCCCGCTCATGAATATTAACTGCACCACAGACCCGGAAGCAGCAGCGCCGGAGACAGCAACACCGGGGACAGGTGAGTAAAAGGTTCCTGATCTCTGTGTGCTATCATGGAGAACACACATGTGCCAAAATCACGGCACACAGAGGGCCATATGCATCTTCAACACGTCTGTGAAAAACGTGTGTTTTCCACGGATGTGTGAAAGGGGCTTTCGTTTGTTAGATCAGAGTTGTGCCTATTTGGTACATATTAAATGACTTGTCTGGAGCTGAAACCTTCCCAAACGCCTGTTTTTATTGACACTTGTCTTTTCTAAAATGAGCTTGTGAAGTGCATTGTAAGATGTCTGCAGGGAGGACCTAAACCTTTTACCTATTGGCTCATTGAGTCACGTATGAGCTGGGTATGAATAGAGGCTCAGCGTGACCACTGTTCTTTGCCTGCCTCATTGGCCATTAAAGCTGACAGGGCACAGAGGGTGGGGGGCTCTAGACAGTTGGATTGTTTCATCCTTGATGGAAAGGGCTGTGTACAATAGATTAAGAGACAACAGGTGGTCGAGGTCTTGAGCGGACGCGGCTATTTTTATAGCATTGTGCTGTGGAAAGCTACCTGCAAGGACCTAAGTAAACTGTTGCTCTGTGTAGCCATGCTGCTCCGGCCAAACTTAACTCTTCATTCTTTAACCAGGATGTCCCTGTCCTTTGTGCATCTTCTCTCTGTATTGGAATATTCTCTTCTCCTTCACTTACCATATTATATACAGTGCCTTGCAAAAGTATTCGGCCCCCTTCAATTTTTCAACCTTTTCCCACATTTCAGGCTTGAAACCTAAAGATAAAAATTTTAATGTTATGGTGAAGAATGAACAACAAGTGGGGAACAATTGTGAATTTAAACGAAATTTATTGCGTATTTTAAACTTTTGTAAAAAAATAACTGAAAAGTGGGGCGTGCAATATTATTCGGCCCCTTTAAGTTAAAACTTTGTAGCGCCACCTTTTGCTGCGATTACAGCTGTAAGTTGCTTGGGTTATGTGTCTATCAGTTTTGCACATCGAGAGACTGAAATTCTCGCCCATTCTTACTTTGCAAACATCTCGAGCTGAGTGAGGTTGGATGGAGAGCGTTTGTGAACAGCAGTTTTCAGCTCTTTCCACAGATTCTCGATTGGATTCAGGTCTGGACTTTGACTTGGCCATTCTAACACCTGATACGTTTCTTTGTGAACCATTCCATTGTAGATTTTGCTTTGCTTGTGATCATTATCTTGTTGAAAGACAAATATCTGTCTCAGTCTCAGGTCTTTTGCAGACTCCAATAGGTTTTCTTCAAGAATGATCCTGTATTTGGCTCCATCCATCTTCCCATCAATTTTAACCATCTTCCCTGACAGTGCTGAAGAAAAGCAGGCCCAAACCATGATACTGCCCCCACCATGTTTAACAGTGGGGATGGCGTGTTCAGGGTGATGAGCTATGTTGCTTTTACGTCAAACATATTGTTTGGCATTGTGCCCAAAAAGTTCGATTTTGATGTCATCTGACCAGAGCACCTTCTTCCATGTTTGGTGTCTCCCAGGTGGCTTGTGGCAAACTTTAAAGAACACTTTTTTTGGCTATCTTTTGAGAAATGGCTTTCTTCTTGCCACTCTTCCATAAAGGCCAGATTTGTGCAGTGTACGACTGATTGTTGTCCTATGGATAGACTCTCCCACCTCAGCTGTAGATCTCTGCAGTTCATCCAGAATGATCATGGGCCTCTTGGCTGCATCTCTGATCAGTCTTCTCCTTGTTTGAGATGAAAGTTTGGATGGATGGCCGGGTCTTGGTAGATTTGCAGTGGTATAATACTCCTTCCATTTCAATTTGATCGCTTGCACAGTGCTTCTTGAGATGTTTAAAGTTGTGGAAATCTTTTTGTAGCCAAATCCCGTTTTAAACTTCTCCACAACAGTATCACGGACCTGCCTGTTGTGTTCCTTGGTCTTCATGATGCTCTCTGTGCTTTAAACAGAACACTGAGACTATCACAGAGCAGGTGCATTTATACGGAGACTTGATTACACACAGGTGGCTTATATTTATCATCATCAGTCATTTAGGACAACATTGGATCATTCAGAGATCCTCAATGAACTTCTGGAGTGAGTTTGCTGCACTGAAAGAAAAGGGGATGAATAATATTGCACGCCCCAATTTTCAGTTTATTCTTTTTTTTACAAAAGTTTAAAATAAGCAATAAATATCGTTCACCTTCACAATTGTTCCCACTTGTTGTTGATTCGTCACCATAAAATTTAAATTTTTTATCTTTGTTTAAAGCCTGAAATGTGGGAAAAGGTTGAAAAATTCAAGGGGGCCGAATACTTTCGCAAGGCACTGTATATGCTTATTGCTTCACAGTGAATGGCAAATGGGTGTTCATGTCAGCTCGGTGGCGTTTGCTAATTTGTCTCTCCTGTCTAATTGACCAGTGGTATTTCCTTTGGAGAGCTATGCTCTTTACACCTGAGAGAATTTTTCCCATTAAGTCCACAGCACATGCTTCATACTTTGCATTTAAATCCCCTCCATGTCATTAAGCAGTCATAGGACTTAAAGGAAAGAAGGCATTATTACTTTGATGTGTAAAATTGTGCCTTACGATGAAACTGTTCTCTGCAGCAGGGGGACGTTGCTTCTCTTCTAGAAATGGATGCAAATGCTGATGTAAGACCATGGCGCTCCCTGCTTACACAGTGTGAACATGCTTTGTATACGGTCGTCTCCCCACTCCTTCTATTTCCAGCTGTCATGGCAGACTGTGAGGATTGCATGGCATGCCGACATTTAGTAGCATTTGCATATTCGCTGATCGGCTCCTCATATAACGACCAGATATATCTGTTAACGAGATGCAGAGTCTTTGAGTGCAAGTAATTGGAATGGATCTTTCCTGACCATTATAATTGTGACCCTTAGATACACAACCTGGAGAGGAAATTAAGGCTTTTTAGTTAGTTGTTGTTTTTTTTTTTTGTGCCTAAAGTGCTATCTAAGGCTATGGCTACACCTCAGTTTTTATTTTTTTTTTAGCTTTGCTGCTTATAAAAAATCGCTAAAATTAATTGGCAATTTTCTTACTACTTCTTAATGTGATTTTCGGATCCCCTGTCTGCAAACTAACATGGGACAGCCCAGGGATGAATGGACAAACCAAATAGTACCACTCAAAAGATGTCAGTGCTGTGACCATTGTCATTCTGTAAAAGAGCCCATACAACTTAATTAAAAGACATTTGTGTAGCAGCCCTATCTCTTGACATGCCAATTTATCAAAATACTGGATTATGCCCCATCTCTCCATGGCTTTAGGGGGGATCCTTGGGTGGGTTTTCATGGGGGGCCAGATGAGCATATACTGGTCCACCAGCACATGTTTAAGGCTGCTTATTTACGGTACCTGCCTCTTTGGAGTCCAAAGGCCACCAGTGCACAAATGTAATGTCCAGATGCATCATTATAGCTGATGCACCCAGGCAGCACGTTGTGTGCCGGGACACTTAAAATACACCACACAATGTATCTGACTCTGCTGATCTCTGCTGGAGAGGAGCTTCAAACATGTGCCCACCATTTTCCTGCTTCTGGGTCAGTGCACAGGAAACATCCATGAGATAACATAATTGGACTAACAGAGTATTGATTCGTATTGTTATTACTTCTTCCTTGAATTTCCCTATAAAATGGATTACCCAGTACTAATGTGGGCCATATTATTTTTTTTTACTTTGTCAGATGCTACTAGACTGATAATAAAGGTATGTGAGTAAATGTTTTAAGACATATACATTACAACAGTGTAGGATGTCTTATTCTTTAAACATCTAAATTAATCCTTGAACCTGTCTGTTCTATTTTAGTTACTTACAGTTGAAGCCACTAGTTTACATACACTATCTAAAAAGACACATATGCATGTTTTTCTCAGTATCTGACATGAAATCAGAAGTCCATAATATTACCAAAATTATGTATATTTACAAAATGCCAGAATAATGAAATAGAGAGAGAATGTTCTAAAGCATGTTATTGCTTTCTGCAAAGTCAAAAGTTTACATACATTTTATTAGTATTTGGTACCATTGCTCTTAAACTGTATGACTTGGGCAAAACATTTTCGATATCCTTCCACAAGCTTCTCACAATAGTTGGTAGGAATTTGGGCCCATTTCTCCTGACAGAACTAGTGTAACTGAGCCATGTTTGTAGGTTGCCTGGCTCGCTCCTGCCTTTCCAGCTTTGCCCATACATTTTCAATATGATTGAGATCAGGGCTTTGTGATGGCCACTCCAAAATATTGACTTTATTAACCTTAAGCCACTTTGTAACCAGTTTGACAGTATGCTTCGGGTTAGTGTCCGTTTGGAAGACCCATTTCCGCCTAAGTTTTAAAGGGGTTGTTCGGGTTATTTTTGCTTTTTTTATTATTATTTAAGTATTTGGCTACATTGGGGCAGGTAAGTAGATAGTAACTACCTACCTGCCCTGCTCTCAGCCCCTCTCCCCAGGCTCAGAGCGGTCATGTGACCACTCCTGCCGGGATGTTGCTACTTCCTGTGATTTCACGTCGAAAGGAGCAGGAACTTATGCTTGCCTTCTAGACGGGCATCACAGTCGACGTCATGTAGCCACCCTGCTATGCAGGTACAGTTCGCCGGAGTCCCTGCCCCTCCTCCCCCGCACCTTCCCCATATTCCGTACTCTCCCCGCAACCTCCCACACCACTGCTGTAGGGCCCATGAACTGGGGGAGGGGCCTGGTGGTGGCTACCGGTGGTGTTAGCACCAGCACCGGACCCCCTGCTCAGGATCGCAAGTTAAAATGTATCGGCATCACAGATGCCAATACATTTGAAAGCACTGATCAGAGGGAGCGCTGCGCTGCTTCTCATCATTGTCCCGCTGTCTGAGCTCTCTGATAGTTCAGTACAGCGGTGACGTCACTACTGTGGTGATATGGCCAGAGCACAGACAGCGGGTGAACTAGGAACAGCAAGGGGGACGGAGGAAAGTTATGTATTCTCTACACGGTGAGGGCAATAATGGGCTGCAGAGCGATGTGTGGGGCCTGCAGAGCCCTATGTGGTGGGTGCAGAGCCCTATGTGAGGCTGTTATTTCCAATGCTGTAGTGATGAGAGGTCAGTGCTGGGCAGAATACTGACAGCCAATAAGTGTGCAGAGGTCAGGCAGAAGGTGTGTCTGGACAGTGAGGCAGGGCGGTGCCAGCTCTGACTGTGAAGTTTGGCATAGGAAGATTTCATGTTTGCTTGAACTACAGGTAAATAAAGTGGGTGCAGAGAATAAAGGGATAATTCAAGAGGTACCAAAGTTAGAAAACAAAAAAAAAAAAATAATGTAGGGGTGTTTAGGATGACAATACAGCACAAATTAGCTTAAAAAAAAATTGGAGTTTTGTCGGACAACTCCTTAAGTTCCGGGCTGATGTCTTGAGATGTTTCAGTATTGCCACATAATCTGCTTTCTTCATGATTCCATCTATTTTGTGAATTGCACCAGTCCTTTCTGCAGCAAAACAACTCCACAGCATAATTCCACCACCCCCGTGTTTCACAGTTGGGATGGTGTTCTTAGGCTTCAAAGATTCCAAAGATTCTCCCTTTTTCCTCCAACGTAACGATGGTCATTATGGCCAAACAGTTAAATTTTAGGAGATCTTGGCTGATTTTTTTTTTTTTACTTTCTCATGACGCTACACAAAGAAGCTGTGTGTTTCAGATGTGCATTAAAATACATCCACAGGTGTGTCTCTAACGCAGATGTTGTCAATAAACCAATTAGAAGCTTGCAAAGATGGGCTTTCCTAAATTGTTTAAAGGCATAATACTCTTAGGCGGCTTTGCACGTTGCAACATCGCACGTGCGGTGTCGGTGGGGTCAAATAGAAAGTGACGCACATCCGGCGTCACTTTTGACATAGTTGAGTGTAAATCCTAGATGATACGATTAACGGGCGCAAAATCGTCGTTATCGTATCATCGGTGCAGGCTCCGACTTTTTCATAATTACGCTGCCGCAACAGGTACGATGCTGTTCCTCGTTCCTGCGGCAGCACACATCGCTGTGTTTAAAGCCGCAGGAGCGAGGAACATCTCCTTACCTGCCGCCGGCGGCTGTACGGAAGGAAGGAGGTGGGCGGGATGTTTACATCCTGCTCATCTCCGCACCTCCGCCGCTATTGCCCGCCTGCCGTGTGACGTCGCTATGACGCCGCACGACCCGCCTCCTTAGGAAGTAGGCGGGTTGCCGGCCAGAGCGACGGTCGCAGGGCAGGTGAGTGCATGTGAAGCTGGCGTAGCGATTATTTTCGCTATGCCAGCTATCACAAGATATCGTACCTGCGACGGGGACGGGGACTATCGCGTGCGACATCGCAGCATCGGCTTGCGATATCGCAACGTGCAAAGCCCGCCTTAGTGTATTTAAACTTTTGACTTTGAGGAAAGTAATAAAAATGCATTAAAATATTCTCTCTCATTATTCTGGCATTTGACAAATGTAAATCATTTTGGTTCCTAATTGACCTTAAAATGGTAAAGGTTTATTCTGATTTCAAGTCAGATAGTGAGAAACAGGGCCAGCTCCAGGTTTTTGTGGGCCCCGGGCGGAAGAGTCCCAGTGAGCCCCATAAACACGCAGACACACACATACACATACACAGATACATACATATACATATTTAAAGAAAAACTCACAAAAATACATATAAACAGACAAATCTATACAGTCATATACACTGACATACATAGATACACATCATACATGCATACAGACAGACACACACAGCTCTGCTGCATACATACCTACATACAGACACACACATACTGCTCTGCTGCATGCATACATACTGCTCTGCTGCATGCATGCATATATACATACAGACACACTTAATGCTCTGCTGCATACATACATTTAGACACACACATACTGCTTCACTACATACATACAGACACACACTGCTCTGCTGCATATATACATAGAGACAGACAGACACACCTTCCTCTGCGGGGCCCACACACCTTCCTCTGCGGGGCCCACACACCTTCCTCTGCGGGGCCCACACACCTTGCTCTGCGGGGCCCACACACCTTGCTCTGCGGGGCCCACACACCTTGCTCTGCGGGGCCCACACACCTTGCTCTGCGGGGCCCACACACCGGGCTCTGCGGGGCCCAGCACACCGGGCTCTTCGGGGCCCAGCACACCGGGCTCTTCGGGGCCCAGCACACCGGGCTCTTCGGGGCCCAGCACACCGGGCTCTTCGGGGCCCAGCACACGCGGCTTCGGGCAGGGGAGGGGGGGCAGGAAATACATTGTGTGGGGAAGAAGCCCATACAGCTCACCAGGGCCCATAAATCGGGGGGCCGGGGAGGGCACATACAGATCGAGTGGGGGGGGTGAGAGGTGTCCCACATATCGCTCAGGTCACGGAGGAGATGGGACCCACACAGCGTCGGAGGGGAGCGCTGTGCTGGGGGTCGCTGGCTGGCACTGCGCCCCCTTCATCTGTGGGATCGAGCAGGACGCTAGGCGGTACCTTCGCCCACAGATGAAGGACGCAGCGAACGCTGTGGTCTGCGCGCCTTAAAGGGACGGCAGCCACAGTTTCCTGCCGAGGACTGCGGTCCCCGGAACTTGGCCTCGGGGCAGCAGAACTGAAGGCAAGTGGTCCCGGCCCGGGGGCAGCAGAACTGACGAGGCCGAGTGGGCCCCCCCAGCTCTCCAGGGCCCCGGCATTTGCCCGGGTATGCCGGGTGCTGACGCCGACTCTGGTGAGAAACATGCATTTGTGTCTTTATAGATGGTGGATATTCTGGTTTCAACTGTATACCTTTTCATGGGTTGTAAAAAGACTGTTTCTTCAACATAGCCATGTAGTGCAAGTATTAACCTCAGTATTGCTTAGAATGCTATAATTAGGCTTAAACTATTGCCTAATATTCATACCTTTTAGAAAATTACATAAAAAATACCATACTAATATAATATAATCTGCTTAGGAAATTGAAGAAATTGTAATGGCAGCACTTTATAAATATCACACAAAGAAAATAGTAAAGAAGGAAATTATCTGCACTACTTTTAGTAATATTACATTACACAAATATTCTTCAAGGTTTCTCACTTGTTCAACAAGATGCACTTTTTGTCTTCTGTAAAGCATAACACATCTTAGCACGATGATCCATACAGATTGGTTTCTTGCATTCCACACACTGTAGAGCTGTTTTCTTGTCATTTTTCCTTTGGCAGTTTGCCCCATTGTCGTTGGTTCATCTAATGACCATTGATAGCCATTTATGCCGTTGATGAATTTTGTTACTGCTCCATTATCTCTGACTTCACAGTCTTTATCTTCTTCAAAGTCACAGTAATCTAAATCCTCATCTGTAAAATAATTTGCATGACAGCCAAAAAATAATAGGTTTCGAATTACCTTACCTATAACCAGTTATTGGGATCTCATAAACCCCATTATTAGATTTCGGGAAAACTATATAGCTAAAAATTATAACCCCACAATATACTTCAGCTGTAAATCTTAAAACAAATTTCACAAGGAACCCACCTCGTGTTATGCAGCGTGCGCATGCGCAATGGGTATGAAGACAGCGTGGGGTTTCCCAGACCCCATTAACAGGTTCTCTGGTTAAGATATAAGCCAGAATACTAAATTGTAAGAATTTGCATGCATTTGGCAATTTCATACATTCCTTTAGAGAGTACTTATCCTGTGACAATATCTAGGAGTTGCCTCAGCCTAGAGGTTCCCAACTTTTCTGACCTCGAAAGCCACTTTTAGATGTGAAAGAGGGTCAGGAGCCACATTCAGGTCTTGAGGGTCGCAAGCGACAACCAGCTCCCACTCCACTAATGATAGTGATACTTAGGGCGGCTTTGCACGTTGCGACATCGCAAGCCGATGCTGTGATGTCGCACGCGATAGTCTCCGCCCCCGTCGCAGGTCCGATATCGTGTGATAGCTGGCGTAGCGAACATTATCGCTACGCCAGCTTCACATGCACTCACCTGCCCTGCGACCGTCGCTCTGGCCGGCGACCCGCCTCCTTAAGGGGGCGGGTCGTGCGGCGTCATAGCGACGTCACACGGCTGGCGGCCAATAGCGGCGGAGGTGTGGAGATGAGCAGGATGTAAACATCCCGCCCACCTCCTTCCTTCCGCATATCCTACGGAAGCCGCGGTGACGCCGGTAGGAGATGTTCCTCGCTCCTGCGACTTCACACACAGCGATGTGTGCTGCCGCAGGAGCGAGGAACAACATTGGACCATCGCGTCAGCGTAATTATGGATTACGCCGACGCTGCAACGATGATACGATTACGACGATTTTGCGCTCGTTAATCGTATCATCTAGGCTTTACACACTACGATGTCTCATGCGATGCCGGATGTGCGCCACTTTCAATTTGACCCCACCGACATCGCACCTGCGATGTCGTAGTGTGCAAAGCCCGCCTTAGAGCCCACTTTACTGGTATAATGACAGCAAAAGCTTTTCCACAGAAATCACTCTGAGGCAGTATACCAGGTTCCAGGGGTTCTTGCCATACCCTCCTTACGATGTGCTCTTCTTTGTGGGGCTACTCACAAGTTCCCATCTGGAGACCTGCTCTTCCTAGCTGTTTGCTAGACCTGGTGCTAATGCACCAAACTGAAAGACAGCCGCGAGCCATTCATCATGGGCCTGTGAGCCACAGATTGGAGACTCCGGTCTTAGCCCAACAGCGCAACATTTCTGATCAATCAGCTGATTCTGACACAACGTTTCGACTTCATTGCTCATAGAGATATGGTACAGTAGAGAATGCATACATGGCCTTACATGTCTACCTGGTTTCCTAAGGTTTTGCACAGATTTTATTTTGTTTATCGGTTTATCATACTATAGCTGCAGTGTAACTTTAGTAAGTTTAGTAAACTCATCCTTTTTTGTCTTTTTACCTTCTTAGAGCCATCAAGAATGCCAAGGGACTGCACAGCAAAAAGGAAGTTCCCATCCACAGGGTGGCCGACATTTCTGGGGTAAGACCAATTGGTTTGCCACAAAGTGTTTCAGCAAATACATGAAAAGTGTAAGGCAAAGCATTATCCCGAAGGAAAATCCCAGATGATGTGTAAACAATCGTACACATAGGTTTCTAAGTGTTCCCATTCTATTACCCACGGTTGCTAAGCATTTTTATTCTATTAATCAGTGATAACCACTACCTTTTCCTCACATGTGCTTTGACTTAAATGTTTAATTTATTAGAGTATTATTCCACTGTTAGGAACTTCAGGGTTGTTATTACTTTGTTTCTTTGCAGGTATCCTGAAAAAGGTTTGCTGTGTCTTATAGACTAATATGTCTCATGTTGTTGGGGGGTATTGCCTTATAACATCTGCTGGGGCACAGACTGCGTTTGTCTCTGCATTTGCTGTGCATGCGAGTCAGAATAGAAACTAAGCCCCTGATTCATCACAGGGTTTATAAAGGGACAACCCCTTTAAGACCCTGACAGTGGTTTTATGCTGAAGTTTTGAAAATTGCAGCAAAAAGTGACATCTGGAAAGTGTCTTTATGTGTATTTAAAATATGAAGGCAAACCCTAGTGTTAGTCTGGTCATACACACTATATAGCTGTCAGCTGAGGTATCATCCACCTAACAGCATTCTTTCCAGTTCTTCCATACACAGGAACATATTGCTCCACTGGCCATTCCTGCGTTTTCTGTGAAAGTTGTTGCCAGAATCATCTGGCAGTGGCTCCTATATCACTGCTGAGCAAAAAGATTGGGGGAATATATTCCAGCCGTCAGATTCTCATACTCCCCCCCCTCCCCCCCCATCAACCACCCTCTCCCCTTCAAATGTTTGAGGATTCTGAAACTGGTGGGTGCAACTCACTTTAGAGCAACATCGCTGCTGAGGCACGACTTTTGTGACGTAGCAGCGATGTTGCTAGTGATGTCGCTGTGTGTGACATCCAGTAACAACCTGGCCCCTGCTGTGAGGTCCCTGGTTGTTGCTGAATGTCCTGGACCATTTTTTAGTTGTTGCTCTCCCGCTGTGAAGCACACATCGCTGTGTGTGACAGTGAGAGAGCAACAACTGAATGTGCAGGCAGCAGGGAGCCGGCTTCTGCGGACGCTGGAAACCACGGTAAACATCGGGTAACCAAGAAGCCCTTACCTTGGTTACCCGATATTTACCTTCGTTACCAGCGTCCGCCGCTCTCACGCTGTCAGTGCCGGCTCCCTGCTCTCTGCACATATAGCCAGACTACACATCGGGTAATTAACCTGATGTGTACTGTGGCTATGTGGTCAGGGAGCCGGCACTTGCAGCGTGAGAGCGGCGGACGCTGGTAACGAAGGTAAATATCGGGTAACCAAGGTAAGGGCTTCTTAGTTACCCGAAATTTACCTTAGTTACCAAGCGCAGCATCGCTTCCACGCGTCGCTGCTGGCTGGGGGCTGGTCACTGGTCACTGGTGATATCTGCCTGTGTGACAGCTCACCAGCAACCCTTGTAGCGACGCTCCAGCGATCCCTGCCAGATCAGGTTGCTGGTGGGATCGCTGGAGCGTCGCTTAGTGTGACGGTACCTTAAGTGTATGGGGGCACTTTTAAGTGCAAACTGGCAGAGCTCACTTCTTTTTTTTTTAAATCAGATCTTTTTTTATTAAATCATTAGGGATCAATACAGAGAGTATTTCACTTTTCATATAACTGATAACAATAAACAGATAAACACATGTGATTTATAAATCAGGTTCTTTCTCTGCATGTATGTAAATATAGTAATAGAGTTCTCAAATCATAATTATATTCTATAGCTTGAGCCTACAAACCTCGTGGCTCTACAAATAAACAAAACTTAAATTATGCAATAATGCCTCAGACAACAGGAACACCTCCTCCATCAGCCGTGTCGCTCCACATCATATTGCTATACTCTCCCGCCCCTCCCTCTCCGTGCAGTCATCCATGAAACCGTTCCAGTCCTCTCTCACCTCTTCATTCAAAGTCCACTTCGTCACAGAAAAAACTAGTTTTAATTCCCTTCCTCACACATGCCATCACTGCAGGCACAACATTAACCGGTCCAGCATTGCATCCCGAACCAGTGCACTAGAGGGTAGGCCCGGCAACTCTATCCATGGCCGCCAAATGCTGTAAAACTTTTTCAATGTTTTTCTTTTTAAATAAACTCCCCTTTCCAATGTTATGACGTTATTTAATTTGTTTTTGAGCTCTGGTAATGTTGGTGGTAGAGGGTCTAACCAGTGATATGCAAGTAGCTTTCTTGCTTGGTACAAGATACGGGCTATTCCCAGAGCGGTTGGAGAATCCGGATCCACTTCTCCTTCCCACAGACTCAACAGGCACAGGCGGGGCGACGGTTGTATTGTGATATGATATATTTGATCTATAAGTCCCAGGGTTTGGTTCCAGAAATCACCAATGTGTCCACACTCCCACATAACATGCATCAAATGGGCATCATCCTGTCCACACCTAACACACTGTGTGTTTCGTCTGAGTCCCATCTTAAATAGTAGACTGGGAGTTTTATATACCCTGTGGATGAAATATATTTGAGACAGCTTTTGGCACTCCGATACCGCCAGTTTAGGAACTTGTTCCAATATATCAGACCACTGGCCTTCCGTCAGGGGACCGACGTCTCGTTCCCACTTGCTTTTAACAATCAATGGATGTGTTTCTAGATGGGCAGGTAGTAATTTTTTATATAGTTCCGAAATAAGACCCTTAGAGGACTCAGATGTAAGCAGCCTATGTAATGTTTGATTATGTGTCACTGTTCCCGGGTTTGTCCTCCCGTCTTTCCAGTGCGTGTCTCAGCTGCAAATACTGATAAAAGAAGACATGCGGAAGGTAAAACTCCGTTCTCAGTTGTTCAAAGCTTGTAAGAGTATTATTTTGTAGTACTTGTGACACTAAATGGATCCCTTTATCCTCCCATCCTCTGAACCCTACTAATTTTTTAATTTCTGGCAAGTCGGGGTTCTGCCACAGTGGCCAGAGCTCTGTAGGTCCGCTTATCCCCAAAAGAGACTCTACCCCTGTCCCACACCCGGAATATCATAGCCAGTGTGGGATATCGTGCCCCATTTATCTGTCTTTGTCCCACATCCAACCGGCAACCTGGGTACTTCCATACTGATCCCTCTCTCACTATATCACCACTGGTATCATACCCTCCTTCTTTGCCTCAACCCCTCAGATGTTGCATCTGGGAGGCTATATAGTATATACCGTATTTTTCGGACTATAAGACGCACCGGACTATAAGACGCACCCTGGTTTTAGAGGAGGAAAATTTGAAAATAAAACTTTAAGCAAAAAATGTGGTCATGACACACTGTTATGGGGCGAGGATCTGCTGCTGACACTGTTATGGGGGTAATGTCCCCAAATTCTCTACTAAGGTACCCCATCCTGGTAATGATCCTCCTGCCTTGTATATGATCCTGCTATAAACCCCCATCCTGCTCCTATACCAGCATCCTGCTCATATTCCCCCATCCTGCTCATATTCCCCCATCCTGCTCATATACTCCCATCCTGTTCATATACCCCATCCTGTTCATATACCCCCCATCCTGCCTGCTCATATACTCCCATCCTGTTCATATACCCCCATCCTGCCTGCTCATATACTCCCATCCTGCTCATATACTCCTATCCTGTTCATATACCCCCATCCTGCCTGCTCATATACTCCCATCCTGTTCATATACTCCCATCCTGTTCATATACCCCCATCCTGCCTGCTCATATACTCCCATCCTGTTCATATACTCCCATCCTGTTCATATACCCCCATCCTGCCTGCTCATATACTCCCATCCTGTTCATATACCCCCATCCTGTTCATATACCCCCATCCTGTTCATATACTCCCATCCTGTTCATATAGCCCCCATCCTGTTTATATACCCCCCATCCTGTTCTCATACCCCCCATCCTGTTCATATACCCCCATCCTGCCTGCTCATATACTCCCATCCTGCTATATGCCCCCATCGTGCTCATATACTCCCATCCTGTTCATATACTCCCATTTTGCTCATATATCCCATCCTGTTCATATACCCTCCATCCTGTTCATATACCCCCATCCATCCTGTTCATATACCCCATCCTGCTATATGCCCCCATCGTGCTCATATACCATCCTGGTATATGGCCTGTATCCTATAGCACAGAGAAAAAAATAAACGTTTATACTCACCTTTTCCTCACTCCCTCCAGCACCAATCATCTTCCTCTCTGCGCCACTGACCTGTGTGTGTGGAGCCCTTCCCCTGCTGCATCGCGATGTCTTCCTGTCTGTGCCGATCAGCTGACCAGCTCAGCACAGATCAGCTGACCGGCACAGACAGGAAGACATCGCGTGCTGCGGGGGAACGGCTCCACACACGGGGACGGGTGAGTGTACTGATTCACTGCACACCGCGCTGGTAATGACGCGCGGGGGGCAGTGAATACAGCCGCACATGATCACTCCAGGCTGTAATTGCCAGGGGTGATCATGCGGCCGGCTCTTTGCTATGCGCGCGTCCCCGCTCGTCCTCCCGCCCACCTGTCAGTGCCGACTTCAGCGCTGAGAGATGGGCGGGAGGATGGGCGTGCATATGTAATGAGCGGGCCCACGTGGTCACGGCAGGCGCTGCTGCTGCCTGCTCGTGCCCCCGATGACCCGCAGCACCCTCATTCCCAGCCGCAGCCCTATAGTCAGACCATAAGACGCACCCCCAACTTTCCCCCAACATTTGGGGGAAAAAAAAGTGCGTCTTATGGTCCGAAAAATACGGTATATGGGTTTGGTACCGCCAGTCCTCCCTCCTCCTTTCCCCGCTGTAGCACTTCCAGTCGAATCCTAGCTTGCTTTTTCTTCCAAATAAGTTCCCGGAATATTGTATTAATTTTTACAAAAAATTCCCTACATATCCACACTGGAAAATTATGTATAAGGTACAGTAATGGTGGCATCATTACCATTTTAATTAAATTGGATCTGCCGATATTTGATAGCGGCAAACGGCACCAGGTAGGCACTTTTGCTCTGAATCGCTGTAACAGGGGTTCCAGATTTAGGGCCTGGAAATCCTTCGGGATTGGGCTGACAATTACTCCCAGATATTTAAACTCCCGGACCACAGGAACTGGAATCTTTAAGTCCGAAAAGTCCCCCGGAAGGGGGTCCAACGGCATTAAAGCCGACTTGGACCAGTTGATTCGTAGACCAGACCTCTGTCAAATTCCCGAATGATATTCATTGCCGGCAAAATCGAGGAACGTACCTTGTCTAAATATAAGAGTAGATCGTCTGCGTATAATGTTATCTTTTGTTCCACGGCTCCACACCGAAATCCCTCTACCTCCCTGGATTTCCGTATTGCCACTGCCAACGGCTCCACTGCAGTCGCGAATAGCAAGGGTGAAAGCGGGCACCCCTGTCTAGTACCTCTTCCAAGAGGAAAAGACTCGGAGACCCTGCCATTAACCCTAACCTTCGCCACCGGTGAGTCATATAGCAGTTTTACCCAATTTATGAATCTATGTCCAAAGCCCAGTTTCCGAAGTACAGCCCACATATATTCCCATTCAAGGCTATCGAACGCCTTAGCGGCGTCTAAAGTTCTATGTTGAATTCCCAAATATACTTTCCTGAGATTCATAGATGTGGCTCTGCATGGAATGAATCCTGTCTGATCACTCTGCACTATAGATGAGATGACTCGGGACATCCTATTGGCGAGCACCTTGGCCAGCAATTTAATGTCTGTTTGTAGGAGAGAAATTGGGCGATACGAATCCGGGATCTATGGATCTTTTCCGGGTTTTAATATTAAGACTATTAAGGCTTCCCTCATAGAGGGTGGGAGGACCCTCTGCCCTTCAGATTCTTCAAATACCTTAAGTAGTTTGGGTAGCAGTAAGGGTGCATACATTTTATAAAACTCTCCAGGCAGGCCATCTGTTCCCGGAGCTTTTTCATTTTGTGTCTGGCCAAGCGCTTCCTCCAGTTCTTCCAATGAGATGTCCCGGTCCAGCAATTCCCTGTTTACATCACTCAGTGTAGGAAGAGAGAGAGCATCCAAATACTGCTCAATCTCAGTCTCCGTGAAGTCACAGTCTGATGTGTATAGCCGCATATAATACCTCTTTATTTCTCTTATTATATCCTCGCTTGCTGTTACAAAGTCACCCGATTCCGTCTTTAACCTATTTATATAAGAAGATCCTTCCTGTGCTCTAATGACTGTGGCCAGTAGGTGCCCCACGCCCTCCCCCGCCATAAAATAATTTTGTTTAAGGAAATAGCGTTTATTTTCTGCCACCGACATGAGATTTTCTTTGAGTGACATCTGTGCCTTCTCTAGAGGGTTTTTAGTTTCTACTGTCGGGTTGAGCACCACCGCAGCCTCCGCATCAGGTACCTTCTGAATCAGACTGGGTGTAACCTTTGGTTTGATTTTTGCGTATGCATATTTCTCTAATATATATGCCCCTTACCACAGCTTTCATAGAGTCCCAAACTATGTGTGGCGGTGCAGAGCACTCATTAAGATGAAAGTATTCCAGAATGTTATCATATAAAGATCTCCCAATAAGCTGGATCCAGAAGGGATTAAGTTTCCAGATAGGCCTGGGCAGAGTGAGGGGGTTTCCCCATGCAAGCGTAACCTGTAATGGTGAGTGATCAGATACACTTCTAGGTAGGTAGGCCACCTTTTGTATATATGAGGCCATAAGTGCGTTTCCAATAGCCAGGTCTATCCGTGACATGGTGTGGTGGGAGCTAGAGTAACAGGAGAATTGTTTGGTTGTGGGGTGTTGGGCACGCCAAAGATCTACAAAACCCAGCTCTGTTAGCATTCTAGCAAATGAAGCCGGGGCGGCGTTCTCCGATATGTTTCCCGAGTGTAATTTATCTAGATAGGGATGTAAGTAATTATTAAAATCCCCTATCAAAAGCGTCGGCACAGATGGAAGGGAATCTAAAATAGACAATATCCTTTTTACTGGTTCGACTGAATATGGTGGAGGGATATATATCGCAACCAGAATAAATTGTATACCATACAGCGTGCAAAGCAAACATACAAATCTTCCCCCCGGGTCAATCACTGATTTGGTACATGAGAACGGGATGGATTTGTGCACCAACACACTCACACCCCGTGCATGGGTCGAGTATGTGGAATGATATTCATGCGCGATCCATCCCTTCCTCAGCCAATGAAAATTATCCCTGACCATGTGGGTCTCGGAGAGACATAAAATAGCCGGTAAAAGTTTCTGTAGGTGAGTAAATATAGCACATCTTTTGTTCGCATCTCCGAGCCCTCTGACATTCCACGCTACAATATTTAAAGATGTCGCCATAAGCTTAGACTAAGATATGATGATGGATACTTCATACCTGGAGGAGAGAGGCGTTCTCCACCGATTCTCAAAAACATTAGGTTGAGCGACACGACTGAGGCACACCACACTTCCCAAACAGATTGCATCATACAACAATAAACAGGAAAAACAAGGAGAGAGATAGGGCTCCGCACACCAGTGCGCAGTGCCCCTGCCCTCAAAATCAAGTGTATCTTACACATTACTCCCAAATAGAGAGAATCAGGGCTAAAAATACGCCCCAAGTCCATGCAGGGAGGGGGGTCCAAAACTCGCTAGTGCAGCGTGTGTCCACAATGAACCGGCCGTCTCCCAACCTGGATCCTAGATGAATTTAACTGTAATGAGCTCACCAGCATAGCGTCCCAAACAAAAACAACGCCTGCCGGCAGAAAGGGAAATCTCAGGTATTATTCCTCCTCAGGGATCTCTCATTGCTATCCAGCCAAGACAATGCCGCCTCATCCGTATAAAAAAAATGAGTCTCTCCATTCACAGCAATCCGCAGCTTAGCAGGGTACATCATGGAATATGGCACTTGTGGGTTGCGCAATCGTTTTTTGATCTCAATAAATTGCGCTCTTTTACGTTGCACTTCCATGGAGAAATCAGGAAATATTGATATCTTCCTCCCATCAATTGCAAGTTCTTTGATATCTCTGGCTCTGCGCAGGATAGTGTCCCTATCTTTATAGTGCAGTAGTTTAATCAGAATAGGACGTGGGGGTGCTCCCGGCTGTGGGGCACGCGCAGGGACCCTGTGCGCCCTTTCAATGGTGAAGAAAGAGGATAGTATGTCTTTTCCCATGGTGTCTTTAAGCCATTTTTCAAAGAAATTCAATGGGTCATTGCCCTCCATCCTCTCTGGGACCCCCACCAGTCTCAAATTACTTCTGTGGGAGCGGTTCTCTAAATCATCCACCTTGTTTAGCAGTGTGGAGATATTTTGCGTGGCCTTTCCCAGCTCTCGTGACATTGGTGGTAATTTATCCTCTGTTGTACTCACTCTTTCCTCCAGCTCCCCCATTCTGACAGTCATCCCTTTCAGCTCACATTTAATACAGGCCATATCTGAGGTGACAGTTCCCATCTGGCTACTTAGAGTGGCCAATGTGGTATTGCAAGAGTTAATTGCTGCCAGAATGTCTCAGTATGGCCTCAGTGAAAACAGGTGTTGTTTGCTCCACATCTCCCCTTCCTCCCTCTGCCAGCGCAGGCCTCTGTGTCTGCATATCTTGTGCTGCTGAACATGCAGGGCCCAGGGTACTCACAGTCTCACCGTCGGGTATGTTTTCTCCCTGCTCCAGGGCCCGTTCAGCGCTGCCATCGGGTGCCTCGTTGTAGGTAAGCTCTGTGCCAGGGGCCACTCTGGCAAACTGCTCCAACCTGCTTGCTACTCCCACTGCTCCAGCTCGGGATGGTGTGGATGCCGGCGGCGCCATATTGGATTCTTCAGAGGCACGCTCCTGCGCGTCTCTGTCCCTTTTATTGCTGCTGCGGGTCGTCATATCCTTGCTGTGCTCGCTTCCCCGGGTGTTAGAAGTAGTGTTGCAGCCCTCCAGGGTCGGTAGTGCCTGTCAGCAAGGCCGGTGTGCAGGATAATTCAGGATCCAGGCAGGAGCTCACCCACGCTGCTTCCTCTCTACATGAGGTCCAGGCCACGCCCCCCAGAGCTCACTTCTAAATGTACTGCTTTACATGCTTTTCAGAATAACTATACTCCACTACTAAAATCTTTTTACAATGTAGAAGGCATCCTAGTGTCACAAACTATGTTGCTTTAGGGTCCACCGTCATTAGGCTATTGCACCATTCAGAGAATAGAAACATTATATAGGCTGCTTATGTTACCTCTGAGTTTCAGTTCCAATCAGAAAACCAATAATTAGCATTTATGCAAGAGAAATTTAAACCCAATTGCAGTTCAAACATTTTTGTGAGGTTTTGAAAAATACCGCTACTCTGAACCTATGCTTTAATTGTAGCTTGTGTTTTTCTCCTTTTTTCTATTCCTAAGCCCAAAAATCACTTTGTGCAATACAACTCACGCTGGCACAGCTTGCCATCATATCCAATTTACTAATCATTTAGTGATTCCTGTGTGATGGCTATTTCCCAGACTGTTTTTCATTCCCATCAACCTGCTGTGTGATGGGACTCTGATATGCAGCTGCCCTCACTGTTAATTGCATAGTTAGATTTGGGAATCCAGTAACAGGCTGACAGTGTAGTAACATGGTTTAGAAACTCGTACAATTGATCATGCTTTGGAAATTATAGCCTAGGTTGAAACATTTTGAAGTTACGGTTTCATTAAATCAGTGTTATATTTACAGAATAAAGTACTTACACTCAGGAAATTAATGAAATGGCTTTTAAATTTAACTGAAAGCCATTTGTAATACTTATTTTTATTATTATTTATTTCTTTTTTCTTGACTTTCATATTTTTTGAGCTTTAACAGAGTTCTCTTGTCCCTTTCTTAAAAGAAAAGAATGTGCTGGAATTTAGAGAAGCCAGTTCTGGTCTGTGCTGATCAGTTGGTCACTATCTCTAAAGGTACCGTCACACTAAGCGACGCTCCAGTAATCCCACCAGTGATCTGACCTGGCAGGGATCGCTGGAGCGTTGCTACATGGTCGCTGGTCAGCAATCAGCGACCCGTGTAACGACGCTGTGCTTCATAACCATGGTACACATCGGGTTATTAAGCAAAGCGCTTTGCTTATAGTTACCCGATGTGTACCTTGGCTACGTGTGCAGGGAGCAGGGTGCCGGCTTCTAAAAGCTGCGGACGCTGGTAACCAAGGTAAATATTGGGTAACCCAGCAGAGCGCTTTGCTTGGTTACCCGATATTTACCGTGGTTACCAGCGTCCGCAGAAGTCTGCTCACTGCACATTCAGTTGTTGCTCTCTCGCTGTCACACACAGCAATGTGTGCTTCACAGCGGGAGAGCAACAACCAAAAAATGGTCCAGGACATTCAGCAACAACCGGCGACCTCACAGCAGGGGCCAGGTCGTTGCTGGATGTCACACACTGTGACATCGCTAGCGAGATCGCTGTTGCGTCACAAAAACCGTGACTCAGCAGCGATGTTGTTAGCGATGTCGCTTAGTGAGACGTGGCCTTTAAGGAAGGTTGGGGCAACCATTCTGCCGATTCAACTAAAGTCAATACTATAGATCAGCAAATTGAACCTGGCCCATCAGCCACCTGAAGTAGTCAATGACCTCTGGATGGGGGTCCCTGCAAACCGCCTCTTACCAGCCAGATTCTGCAGTGCCTTTTTTAATGTGTAGAAAATTTCACTATTGCACCAACAACACATTCATTGCGTCTTGCTAGACCTTTTAATCAGAAGACACATTGGTGATGTTCACAAGGCTTCTGACTGAACAGATTTGTTATTTTGACTTAATCTATATATATAATTGCCTTATTCTGTCTGTCTGTCTGTCTGTCTGTCTGTCTGTCTGTCTGTCTGTCTGTCTGTCTGTCTGTCTGTCTGTCTGTCTGTCTGTCTGTCTGTCTGTCTGTCTGTCTTGCTCCAAGATTCTGTCGTTACCGTGACAAGCGTCTCATTGGCCGCCCCCCCCGCACGGATTGGCCGAACCGACGTGGAGCCCCGACTCCCAGGTGAGTGCTGTACCCCCGGGAGCCCACACCAGCATACGCCGGCAACACAGTCGACACATACCGTTGCATTGCTGGGGTTGCAGGCGTATGCTGGTGTGGGCTCCCGTGCGTGCGGGGGGCGGGGTACGCTGGTAACCATGGAACACATCGGGTAATATTGTGTAGCATGGTTACCAGCGTATGCCGGCTCCCTGACTATTCAGATCGTTGGTCTCCCGCTGTCACACGCTGATGCGTGCTGCACAGCAGGAGACCAACAAGTGACCCAGCACTGTCTCTTTGAATACTTACCTGATGTGTACCATGCTTACTAGCATACCCCGACTCCCGGCACACGTACGCTGATAACAATGATACACATCAGGTAACTATGGAAACCGCTTTGCATAGTTTCTCTCTCGGCCACGCCCCCCGCTCCGCCTCTGCCCCGCTCGGCCACACTCTGCCCCCTCGGCCACGCCCCCCACACTGCCCCGCTCGGCCATGCCCCCACACGCTCGGCCACACCTCCCCACTCGGCCACGCCCCCCACACACATTGGGCACTTATACACCTCCCCCAGGACTACTCCACCTATCAGACACCTCTCCTCCAGGACTACTCCTCCTATTATACTCCCCTTCCCCAGGACTACTTCTCCTATTATACTCCTCTCTCCCCAAGGACTACTCCTCCTATTTTACTCCTCACCCCCAGGACTACTCCTTCTATTATCCTCCTCTCCCCCCAGGTCTTCTCCTCCTATTATACTGCTCACCTCCAGGACTACTCCTCCTATTATACTCCTCTCCCCCCAGGACTACTCCTCCTCTTATAATACTCCTCTTCACCCAGGACTACTCCACCTATTATCCTCCTCTCCCCCCCAGGACTACTCCTCCTATTATCCTCCTCTCCCCCCCGCACTACTCCTCCTATTATCCTCCTCTCCCCCCAGGACTACTCCTATTATCCTGCTCTCCCCCCAGGACTACTCCTCCCATTATCCTGCTCTCCCCCCCAGGACTACTACTCCTATTATCCTGCTCTCCCCCCCCAGGTCTACTCCTCCTATTATCCTGCTCTCCCCCCAGGACTACTACTCCTATTATCCTGCTCTCCCCCCAGGACTACTCCTCCTATTATCCTGCTCTCCCCCCAGGACTACTCCTCCTATTATCCTGCTCTCCCCCCAGGACTCTATTATACTCCTCTCCCTTCAGGACTACTCCTCCAACACACACACACACACACACACACACACACACACACACACACACACACACACACACTGCACAAAGCATACCTCCCCCCAAAACACACACACACACACACCCACACAAACCGCACAACACACACAGCACCACACACACACACAACGCTGCAGACACACAGCGCTCTACAAACAACACAACGCAACACACAGCACCACACACACACAACGCTGCAGACACAGCGCTCTACAAACAACGCAACACTCAAACAACACCGCTCTCACACCCCCCCCCCCCCAGACAACACCCAGAACATTTACAGCGCACTACACAAACACTGGCAACTACAGACAACATATATATATATATATATATATATATATACACATACATACATACATACATACATACATACATACATACATACATACATACATACATACATACATACATACACAAATCATACAGTAACTACACAATAACTTCTAGAATACCCGATGCGTTAGAATCGGGCCACCTTCTAGTACAAGTATAATTGTCAGTCAGTAGTGTGGACTATACAACCCTCTTTTATATATTTTTTACAATTCCCTTTATTTATTTTTTATTTTATTACCCATGCAAACCTCCAAAATCTCCTCATTCCTAATTGAAATTATTAATTTGTCTCCTTTAGTGAAATCATTAGGTTTTCGGTGTTACCATATATTTTCTAAAGGAATGTCCTAAATGTAAACATCTCTTTATTAAAGGGAATGTTTATCTCATAAAGTGACTAGATATTGCTAAGACTTGCTCCATTTATGATGAAAATGAAGCGGTTTATAATGGTCTTTGTTCCTTGCGTAGCAGCACTCCAGATACCTGTAACTTACCCTTCATCTTTAAGTTCAGTGGGCGATCGACTGATCATGAATTGGTGACCTGCCAACAGTTTCAAAGATTGCAATACCCCTTTAAAGCAATGTTGTGATAGGATATTTGAAAATGGGTTTTGAAAGTCACACAACCCCCTTACCAGCGGTATCTGTCTTTGAGCCGCCATTATGCACTAATCTCTGGTAGTGGGAATCCAGCAGAATTTGTTAGCGTTAAAGACTTAAGTACAGTAGAAAAACACATCATCATAGCCTAAAATATACCCAAAATATTACAAAATGTAGACATAACTTTTGTCCTAATGTAAGCAAACATATCTTTGATGTAAACTAAAGCCACCCATACACTTTTTATATGACCATCAGCCAAACCATGGTTCATCAGATCATTCAACTGGCAGCTGTCTGCCATCATAACCATACGCAGGAGCACCTGGCCAAGCATCCTGTGTTCTCTATGAGAGAGTCGCTAACAGACTTTTTGGGCCATGACTTATGTTTAAAGAACAAAAGGATTGTCTGAGCAAAGTTGGATATGCCGTATCCTTTTGTCCCCCTGTCATCATATGTCTGGGGCCCCTATACACATTAGCTTGTTGAGAAAACCTGTCAGTATCAGTGGGCTGGGCAGATATTAGTCTAAGGGTAGGGTTCCACTTGCGCATAGCTTCCAATGCGAGAGCATCGGAAGCAATATGCTGATGACCCTCTGCTGCGAGTGTCCGACGAAGGTCAGGCGACTGTGATGCGATCTTGCAATCGCATCACAGGTGCGGAGAAGAGGGAGGGAGCACTTTCTCCCCATCTCCTCCCCTGCCTGTCTCTCCATATATCGCACTGCACTCAGATTACATGTGAGTGCAGTGCGATGTTTCACATGCTCCCTTAGACTTGTATGGGGATGCGAGAGCCAAGACTTGCTGCCAAACGCAGCATGCTGCGATCCATTCCTCATGCTGCTATGGCATGAGAAATCAATCACATGAATAGTTTTGCACTAGAGTAAGAGCAATCTGATGTTTTATCGGATTGTATTCGTCCGTGCAAAGCGCATGTGGTACCGTACCATAAGGCCTACTTTACACATCCGTGTCTCTACTACACGTGAAGCTTGTTTTCACACGTAGCGGAGACACAGACACACGTAGACCTATTAAACTCAATGGATTTACTCACATGTAGAGCATGTGCGTACCGCACACTGATGTTATCCGTGTATGCCACTTACCGGAAAAATAGTCACTTAAAAATAAGAATTTGTACTTACCGGTCTCTGGCGCTGCTGTTGCTTTTCTGTCCCGCTCATTAAGCTTATACATATTCACTGCGCTGACCCCGAAGTAACAGCAGCGCCAGAGACAAGTAAGTATACAAGTTCATGCTGTCCATGTACTATCCGGATGTCACACGGACCGCACTCGTACAACATGTGTACAGACACATAGATGGCCTTTATGGACTATAACACATGTGCGTTTAATGTATGGATGTGTGAAAGAGGCCTAATATATTGGGCGCTTTAGACCAGACAGTGAACACTTTGGAGAACACGGTCATAAAATTTGCCAGGTTTTTCAACCTTTCATAGCTTGAAAGCCACTTTAGTCTCTAAGAGAAAGTCACAAATCACATTCCATTCGCTCCCACTGTCACAACACAACCAAAGCTCCCAATTATTGGTATAATGACCTTGTGCCCCCCCATCCTTTAGGCACTATGCTTTCATCCCGTGGATCCCACATTACCCCACTTTAGTAGCATCCAGCTTCAAGCACTCCACTAACTGGCAGCATCATCTTTCCACCATATTAATCCCCCTTATTGCCAACTGTGAACATCGTCTTCATTGCTGTTTGCTAGACCTGGCACTAATGCAACAAGCCGACAGATAGCAGACAGCCACATGTTTGGGATCTGGGTCTAAGAGCTATAGACAGCATAAGTAAGTCTGCCCCATTGTGTTATCAGGTTTGCTGAGTGAATGGTAACCTGCTTATTACATGGAGGGTACGCAATGCTGCACATAGCTACTGTCACCTGAGAAGTGGATTCAATTTCTTTAATTTAAGAAATCCTCTGTACAAGTACGATTGTCTCATACAATTATCGGCTTATTATTCCTGCCGTTCATTTTACATAACATTTCCAACATAGTGTAAAAAAATATCTGTAACTCAAATGCGTTAAACATAGGAGGCATTTTAGACTTTGAGAATACATTTAGCTTAATATTCATAATCTTTTCTACAAAGTCACGTCTACTTTTATACTGTGTTTCATATGTGGTTACATTTCCCTCTGAATATAGGTTATTTGGGTTCTCCTCACCTATTTGGTAGGCTCTGATTACATCATTTTCTCTTCTGCTCTTCTATGTCAGGTACCTCTCCATGTGCGCACTCTCCATTTTCATCTCAGTTTGTGTCTTTGCACATCTGATTGCTCCTCCACTGTCCTCCTGATCCCTAGTTTGATGGCAACTTTTTATTTATGTATATAGAGTTCTTTCTGGAGCATGTGAATAAAGGGTGCCACAGCACACCGAGCCCCCCAATATAGCACGATATGGAAGGGACTAGTGCAGTTTTATTCTTGAGCCTTTAGTTCCAGTTCCATCATTTCTTTTTGCATTTAATTTGATTTTAGAGCCCAGGGAACACAGTGACACATTCTGCAAATGCTCCTCTCACTTCTGCTGTGAGATCAGTTTCTCATAGGAAACTACAGTGTATCACAGACTATGCACTCAATTTCATAGCTTTGTAAGATCATTCTGTCTTACACCCTACCTATACCCTAGGCCAGTGGTGGCGAACCTATGGCACGCGTGCCAGACTGGGCACGCAGCGCCGTTTGTGCTGGCACGCATGCTGTCCCCACACTGAGCCACTTTGAACTGCCGATGTGATCGCGCCGGAAGTTCAAAGTGGTGTTTAGCAGAGGAGACATTTCTCCTCCCTCTGACACGCCTCCTCTCCTGGGCCGCAGGCCTGTTGCCTAGGAGACGGAGGAGCGTCAGTAGGCGGCGCCGGCGTCTTGTGGCCGCGCGGTGGAGCGGGTGCTAGAAGGTGAGGTTTTTTTTTTTTTTTTATTTTTAAGCTGTGTGCGGCTGTGCCAAGGTGTGGGGGGACAGAGCCAGCACGGGGCAAACATGGAGAGCACGGGGCAAACATGCAAGGATGGGGTACATTTAGCAGGAAGGGGAACATGCCAGGAAGGGTACATTTACCAGAATGGGGGGAAACATGAAGGGATGGGGGGAACATGAACATGCCAGGATGAGGAAAAATGCCAGGATGGGGAACATTTAGCAGGAAGGGTGACATTTATCAGGATGGGGGACATTTACCAGGAAAGGGGACATTTACCAGGATAAGGGAACATGCTTGGATGAGGTACATTTACCGCGGTGGGGTCATTTAACAGCATGGGGGAACATGCCAGGATGGGATACATTTACAATGATGGGGTACATTTACCAGGATGAGGAATATGCTAGGATGGGGTACATTTACTAGGATGGGGCCATGATGTGGACAAATATACCAGAATGTAGGAAATATATATCAGGATGGGGGACATGTTTACCAGGAAGTGGCCCAGGAAGGGGGACATAACTAGAGAATGAAAGGGGAGGGGAGCAACCCGTACGTCTTTATGGGATTTCAAGATGTTCAGACTTTGAAATGTAGATGTGGATTACATGGTGACATCTGATTGCATTCCATGCTAAAATCTCTGGCTAATATGCTGCAATTTTTTCCAGAAAGATCAATCCAACTGCTGTGTCTGGAAAGGGCAGGGGCTCAGCTTCAATGTGTGGTAAGCCAGGGGCGTAACTAGTGGTGGGGCTGGGGGTGCACGTGCCCCAGGCGCAGTGTCAGGGGGGGGCGCTGTCGGGACCCGCGTGCACCTTTCAGCAAGGACAGTGATGTATGCTGCGGCCGAGTTCAGGGGCCCGCAGGCAGCGCTTATGCCGACAGCTGCAGACTCTTAGATCCACATCTGAATGCAGCCTTCACCACTGTGTAGGGGTTAAGTTTGTCTGTGGGCGGAGCTAGCACGCACCGTGCACTGCCCTGTCCTGCCGTCCCACAGATGATGGTAGATGATAGAATGTATGGGCTCCGTCCAGGTATGACTTCATTTGTCATGAAGCTGGTCACGCCCATTACCTGGAAGGAGCCCATACATTCTAGGCTCAACGCACAGAGGAAGAAATGAGCCGCCGAGCTGTATGTCCTGTCACCCACAGTGCTGTATACCCTGGAGAACTACCTATAATATCCCCCCACCACAGTGCTATATACCGCTAGAACTGCCTATAACCCTCCAGTGATGTATACCCCGCAGAACTGCCTATAATATCCCCCCACCGCAGTGTTATATACCCCCAGAACTGCCTATAACCCCCCAGTGCGATTTACCCTGCAGAACTGTCTATAATATGCCCCCACCCCAGTGCTATATACCCCGAGAACTGTCTACAACCCCCCAGTGCTGTATACCCCGCAGAACTGCCTATAATATTCCCCCCACCGCAGTGTTAAATACACCCAGAACGGTCTATAACCCACCAGTGCTGTATACCCCCCAGAACTGTCTGTCCCCTGACCCCAGTGCTGAATAGCACCCCAGAACTGTCTGTTCCCCCATCACAGTGCTGTATACCCCAGAGCTGTTTGTCCCCCACTCCAGTGCTGTATACCCTCAGAATTGTTTGTCCTCCACCTCAGTGCTGTATACCTCCCAGAGCTGTTTGTCTCCCACTCCAGTGCAGTATGTCGCCCACTCTAGTGCAGTATACCACCCAAGAGCTGTATACCCCAGAGCTGTATCTCTCTCCAACCCAGTGCTGTATCCCCCCAGAGTTGTTTGTCCCCCCACTCCAGTGCTGTATACCCCCCAGAGCTATATACCTTCTCAGATCTGATTGCCCCCCTCTAGGACTGTATGTCCCCTCTGGAGCGGTATGTCCCCCTCCCATTGCTTTATGTCCCCAGCCTCTTTTGTGATGTATATACAGCAGTGTCAGTGTGCTCTGTGTGTGGCTATGTCTTATAGTCATGGCCACCAATCAGCGCGGCACAGCAACATGCCCAGGTGGAGCTGGATGGAGACAAGCGGGGGAGGTGAGTGAGCCTGCTGCCGGCTTCCCCATATTAATAATATCTGTAATGTGTTTGTGTGCATGTATGATGTGTGTCTGTGTATGTCAGTGTATATGACTGTGTATAGATTTATCTCTGCTTATATGTATTTTTGTGAATTTGTCTTTAAATATGTATATGTATGTATGCCTGTATGTGTACATATTTGTGTATGTGCGTGTCTATGTGAGGATGGGGCCCATTGAGACTCACCCAGGGCCCACAAAAACCTGGAGCTGGCCCTGCCTGCAGCTGCATTTTGTCGCCCCCGTAGTGGGAGCCGGTTATTCTGAGTCCGGCTGTCAAGGAAAGGGGATAGCATGAGAGGATAGTGTGAAGCCATAGCAAGAAGGGGGAGTGTGATGAGGGGCACAGTATAAGACTGGGCAGTATAAGGGGACATAGTGTAGAGAACAGTGTGACTAATTCTCATTATTAGACCTCAGTCCCACTTGCTCATTGCTTCCCATGCAAGATCATCAGATGGAATATGCTAATGACTCTCGTCTCAGGCTCTGCTGTGAGCGTGAGCCAAGTGTCATGCGACTGTGATCCGATCTTGCGATCAGATCACAGCTGCGGACAAGACGAAGGGAGGGAGTAATTTCCCCCTTCTCCACAGCCTCTCTGCGTACATTGTACTGCACTCTGATTACATCCAAGTGCAGTGCGATATTCACACGCTCCCGTAGACTTGTATGGGTGTGTGAGCTGAGAATCTCTGACACTTGCAGCATGCTGCAATTCTTTTCTCATGCCAATATATCATGCAAAATCCATTGCAGATGGACACTCGATATTTTATCAGATTGCACTCGTCCGTGCAAAACACAAGTGGAACTGAGACCTTACTGTAGTTCCTGTATAGTCCGCAGTCTGATGATGACTGTTAACTCCCAAGTATCTACTTACCATTGTTAAAAGGAATCTGTCACCAGGTTTTTTGTGCCCCCATCTGAGAGCAGCATAATGTAGAGACAGAGACCCTGATTTCAGCGATGTGTCACTTACTAGGTTGTTTGCTGTCATTTTGATAAAATCAATGTTTTCTCTGCTGCAGATCTAGCAGTCATACAGAGCTGATGAATATGCTGGTCTACTTGGCAGCATGCCAAGCAGTCCTGTAGTGATAATCTACTGCTGATTAAACAGTGATTTTTATCAAAACTACACTAAGCAGCACAGTAAGTGACACACTGCTAGAATCAGGATCTCTACCCCTACATTATGCTGCTCTCAGATAAGATGTTAATATCCTAGTGACAGATTGCCTTTAAGGATGTATTGGAAGTTGTAGATTCCTGCAATAGAAATGTCTGTGTCTGACCTGACATTACTGTACAATTGATGTACCATGCTTGTGGTTCTGATGATGTATTTCTCTACTGAAGAAGGTTTTGATGCTGTTTCTGAACTGGTGGGGTTATATTGATGTATTTCTGTACTGCTGGTGGTTGTGATGAATTTCTGTACTTCTGGTGGTTGTGATACTGTGTTTCTGTATTGATGGGGGTTCTAATTATGTATTTCTGTACCTCTGGTGGTTCTTATGCTGTTACTAGTTCTGATCCTGTATACGAGTAGCAATACATAAATTGTGAGATTGGACCACCCCTTTACTTAGAATTCGGCTATACTGCTTAATTTTATAAGTAAAGTCTTGTCCAGGTTTGAGATGAAAGTTTCTAATCTCTCTAGGTGACTGCAGGCTTCTGAATTCTCACAGCGCTTGCACATTTTTAGTATTCTCCGGTGCCAGTGGCGGGAGTGGATGGTCATGTGAGCGCAAGTATGAAATTCTTATATTTCTGGCCACATTATGATTTCACGTGTCTGGCCTTATTCAATTCATTTCGGCACGTGACCATATGTGTGTAAATCGCATACTTGCAGTTTCGTGACCTCTCACTGCCGGCACCAGAGAATCCTGACAGTGTGCAGTGTGAGAATTCAGAAGTCTGCAGTCACAGAGTGACACAGAGTGACTGCAGATTTTTATATCAAACCTGGAGAAGCCCTTTACTTAAAAAAAAATTAAACAGTTTAACCCAATCCTAGCAGCATGTAATATACTCCCTGTCAGGATTCAGCTCTGCTTCTGGTACTAGTAGTCATCATATGGCTCCTCCACTCATATATGAGTTTCATACCTACATGTGACAATTAGCTTTTCTTCCTACGTTTCTCTTTGAACATCAGGTGAATTATTAAGAGCAGCTCGTCATCACATGACTGTAAGTGTGCAAATCACATATGAATAATTGGTCACATGGGGGCGCCAAACTGAATTCTTGTCCCGGGTGCTGGAAAGCCTAGATACACCTCTGGGTAAGCAAGCATGAGCTTGATGCCCCCTGCTGAAGAGAAGACGGCAAAGGTAAGATCAAAATCAATTATTTACATAATATGATTAGTTGGCACTTCGGGGAAAAAAAATGGATTTAGGGCTACAGTTTGGGCACTCGGCCTGTAAAAGGTTCGCCATGACTGCCCTAGGCTATACCCTACCCCCTACCTATGCTCTAGGCTACACCCTGCCTATTCCCTAGGCTACGCCTTGCCTATACCCTAGGCTACACCCTGCTTATATCCTAGGCTACACTTTACCTATACCGTAGGCTGTAAGGCTGAGTTTACACGTCCTGTAATCCATTAAAACAGATCCTGCAGAAATTCGTTGGCAAAACATTTCTGCAAACACAACATTTTTTTCTCCTTTGTTAAATAACTCATGTCTGCTGGATCCGTAACCTAGGAGTCTATGTAAAACAGGTCAACTGATTGCTGTTTAGTCATTTGTTATTCTTGCATTTGTAACGGATCAGTTTATTTTCCTACAGGATCCGTTTCAAATGAAAGATAATAGCAAATCCATTAACTGAACCATTCTTCATAGACTCCCATGTTAAAAAAACGCATCCAGCAGACCCCATTTTGCCAATGGATCTCTGCAGGATCCATTCTAATGGATGATTACAGGACTTGTGAACTCAGTCTTATTCTGTAATGTCTCCTTCATGCTTTGTCTCTTCTTGCTGCTGCTTATACTGAGTCACTACAGCCTGCTGTATCATCTAAGAGGGGGAAGCTTCAGGCTCGGGAGTAGTCTTTTGTGTTGGTGACCCTAAGTGTGGCTTCTACTGAACACAAGTATAGTAGACTGTGGTTAGAATTTGCTATATCTGTATACAGGTAACAAATATTCCAAGTAGTAACAGTCTCTCTTAGGGTCTTTATTCACATAGGGTTCAATTATTCCTAGAATGAAGTGCAATATCATCGCTTATGTAACTGTGTGGGTGTATACAAAATCACTTGTGTAATCAAGTGTTGCTGTTTCATGACATCTTGATCATTCTATCTTGCTGTGAAGCTCCTGACCGACCTGAGGCTGTGCCCTAGCTTTGTAACTAAATATGTTGTCCATTACATATATATTTGACTTATTTTTCAAGATAGTCTTTTATCGGAGATTGGTAGTTCGCAGCCGTGATGTTCAGCACCGTGCACTGCTTACATCTGTGTGCTGCTTGAGCAGAAAACAGCTATCTATGGGGCTGCCTAGTGTATGACACCTGCTGATCTGATACTCATGCCACGTCCAAAGGATAGATTACCAAGATCTAGTAAGTGGCAACCCTTTCAGTTCTGTAGGGATAAAACAAGACAAAAGGATAACCCGATTCGACGTTTGTAAATTTGTACCGTTAACTGGCCATTATTGAATCAATCAAAAAAAGCCAGAATCAATAAAAACCATTTGAATGAGAAAAAGACACATTTAGTATCAACGTCTCCTTTAGTTGGTTGCGTGATGTCCATTTGACCCCCAAGTAAATTGGTTTTCATCATATTTCCACAAGTGTGGAAGGTAGGTAACCATCCGTTTCAGTAGCTTCCTAGCTCGGGTGCTCCTCCCTCCTCAGTTCATCACAAGACGTGGTGTCAACTACACGTGCCACAGCGACTAATAATGTAAGTTTTTGTCACTACTAACTGAAAGTTAAATATGTGTTTAACTGGCAATAAATGTATAATAAAATAAATGTTCGATTTAGTGCAACTGTCCACCGGTTACCTTGTTTCTGATGTGTCCCTTTGTCAGTTAGGTTTGGTCCACTGAGGTTCTTGCAATGACGTGTTACATATTCCACATCTGTGGGTGGTATTGATGATGTGTTGACTTGAATGAATTAGGAGTAATAGTGAGCAGTCTACAAAAGGTCAGTTTCCTACTGTGCGTAAACACTGCTGACCTTTCTACTATGCAAAAGCGGTTACTATTTCCCATTTGTCAGTAGCTAATCAGTGATATTTGCTTTGATCAGTTTTTCTTGACAGTTTCTGTTTCAAATAAAATGCATATGGCAAATGAAAATTGAATCCAATCACCTTTCATATCCGAATAATTTTCAGACTGAAAAAAATATCTAACCTCTGCTTGGTCATTTTTGTATGCCATTTCACCACCCCATGCTTTTTCTTATTTGGAGCTAGTAAAATATTGATTTTTTTTTTTTTTTTTTATATACAAACTCTTAATTGATTTTGTGAGCAGAGTTGTCATATTTTTAGTGTGTTGTTGCACAACTTTATTTTTTTGCTTTTACTATTCCAGAACAGTTATTGTCTTCTCAAGTCTGTCGTTTCTCAAACTGTGAGGTACCCTCTATTTATTGGTAAGGGGCAGCAAAATTGCCAGCTTTTTGAAAAAGTGCATGGTTTGTTTTTTTATGACTGCACCAATCTTTGGTTTACCCAAACAATTTTGCCTGGTGAGGTCACAGTAGAAATTCGAGAAGCCCTGATCTAGATCATTCCCGGCTGTCTGACAGATGGAGACCTAACCTGCAGCTCCACATCTTAAAAACTCAAGTCTGCGTAAGACCGGGTTCACGCAATCATATTCCATGGTCCATATACAGTTTGCAATTCCCAGACTGACCTTGGGTCTTCTGACTTGCAGGGCTGTGGAGTCGGAGTCGGTATAAAATGCACCGACTCCGACTCCTAAAATATATAATAAATTGGGGACAGTAGTGCAATGCAGAATGTGCTGAATATTTTACTAAATAATATTTAGTATAATGCTTATATTTAAGTGAAAAATGTATTGTAGTACAATGTGAACATCAGACATTTAATTATTTTTATGATACAATAATCAAGATATTTAGATAGAACATAAAATATACTTATTGGAATACAACTTTAGAACACAAAAAACTAATAAATTGTAAATATGTAATACAATATGTAATATATGTATACACACACACACGATATATATGTAATCTACTGTATATTACATAGTGTATTACATATTTACAATTTATTACAGTTTTTTGTGTTCTAAAGTTGTATCCAATAAATATATTTTGTTCTATCCAAATATCTTGATTATTGTATCATAAAAATTATTATATGTCTGATGTTCACATACACATGTTCATGTATTACAATAAATTTTTCACCTAACTATAAGCAATATATGTAGGAGTCGGAGTCGGTGCAAGAGAAATTGAGGAGTCGGAGTCGAAGGTTTGGTTTACCGACTCCACAGCCCTGCTGACTTGATTTACAAACTTCTAGTCCCATAAGAGACTGTGTTTGGATCAATAATCCCATGGTCAGTCCAAGCATTACAGTCTATATCTGTCCATGAAATATGCTGGTGTGAACCCGGCCTTACGAAGTGAGTGTTTATTATTATTATTATTATTATTATTATTATTATTATTATTATTATTACTACTACAAAAAATTCAAATGTTTTAACCAATATGGCTTCTGAGAATGCACTGTAATGCCTACCTTCTAGTTCCTGAAGATAAGACTTTGTTCTTAAATGCAAAGTTTATGGGATACTTAAAGTGTGCAAACAATTTAGTAACCCCCTATTGGGTGTGATGATTGCCGATCAGACTTTTCAGAGGTCTTTCAGTATCCGTTATAGGTGTCCTGTCCAACTCTGTTAAAAGATAGCCAGATGTAAGAGCTTTATGGTCAATGATAGAAGTTTACTCACTTACTATGACTTTTGTGTTCTCCGCCCACATCCCCTCTATAGATTAGACAGCATGATTATAGAGCAACAGTGCTCAACCTTCATGCAATCTCCAGGTTATTAGATTTCATTTTCCATCAATCAAAAAACATGTAACATAGTTAAGTTCCCACTTATCTAATCCCTTAGAAAGTCTGAAGGCGTCTGCTGGAATAGTGACTGTTCTCCAAACGGTGCTTCCATAGCTCCTGTAGTATTGGATCCTGGTGGTTATATTCCAGTTAGGAGACTCCGGGGATTGGGGTTATTTAATAAACAGTGTGTTGAGTGTCTTATCGCGATCTCTGCTGTATAAACTGATGTAATCAGAAAAATTTGGTATGCCCCATTTATTACCTTTTATAGTGGTGAATATTCAAAATCACATTAACCTCTTGCTGTTACAGTAATAATATTTTATCAAAAGGTAAATGCTCTGTGGCTTTGTTTTGATAATCTGCGCAGATGGAAGAGAGGGTTAACATTGCTTCTTGATGCTCTCTTGCATTCTATTTCCAGATTAGCCCTGCAGCTTGTGCATATTAATTCAAAAGAAGTGCTGATCTGTCTATCATCTGTATTCCCAGCCCGATAACTTGGCTAGTGCTCAGTGTGCCAAGCCTTCCCAGCGTATGCTGATGGATGTCACTGGCGCCTGTGTCTTTGATGACAATCCACCTAATAAATAATAACCATCAAAAATTTGACCTATTGTGTATCAAATTGATTTTTAAAATAAAAAAATAAATCTTACCCTTCTCTTCCCACTGAGCCTCATAGTAGCCTGGTGCTCATTGGTGTGTAGAGAGAAATTATGAGCTATCGTCTCAACACAGGAAGGGATTACAATTCTATATACTCCACGGTAGTGCTATATACCACCTCTTTCTCCCTGCATATTGATCTCTGCACAGATATCAGAGCATGTCTGAAAAAAAAAAAAATATATATATATATATATATATATATATATATATATATATATATATAGTGATGAGTGAATACTTTGGGTTATTCGTACTGAATACCTAGTACTATTCTAGTATTTCTCGCAAGTAATGAACCAAATGCAAGTCAATAGAGAACACAAGCATTTTGTTTTCTTGAAGATTTTCCAGAAAAATGCTTAGATTCCCTATTGACTTGCATTAGATTCTTTATTCCTTACAAATACTGGAATAGTACTACGGTAGGTATTCGGTACCAATTAGCCGAATACTTCGGATTCCCTCATCCACTACACACGGACCCTATCCATGTGCTGTCGAGATTCTCACAAGACCAACAGACTTGTAAGGGTATGTTTGAGGAATCGTCTGATTTAAGAGTGTAAACAATCAAAGTTTAAAATTGCTAATTTCCTTCACATTTTTTTTCAAAATTTAAATATTTTAAGAAATAAATGTAAATTATATAGAGATTCTTTTGCCACCAGCAAAGTACAATCTGCTGCAAAATAAGTCTTAATTAATGGGGAACGTTACAAAGTCATTCCCACATAAAGTGACACATCAGTTTTGAAAAATTTGGGCTTGCTCACTCAGAGGTTAATGGGCCTTAAGTATGCTCATGTTAATCCCATGAAATTCTACTATAATCCCGTTAAATGCCATCTATGTTGGCTGTGAAGCAGCTTTTTTTTTTTTTTCATCTCGTGCCTGCAGGCTCATGTATTCCATGTAATGTTCTCTGTTTTAGCACAAGTGATAAATGTAGGATCCTGCAGATACAAAGTCTAAGCAGCCAATAAAATGTTGCAGGGAGCAGTGTTAAAATATTGCTGTAGAAAGAGGCAAAGGGAAATCAATGCCTCCTGTTGAGAGGGAGAATCTGGCATGTGTTTATTAGGCAATGTGCGTTTGTATTACTTAACAACACTTTGTGTCTCCAGGCTGTAGAGAGATGAGAGCAAGTGTCTTTGGTGCTAGAAAGCTGGCAAGAGAACTTTTATTAGAAATTACTGCGGTTCTTGTTGCAGGCAAGGCTCCGGTCAGCCGCATTCTATACAGAAACATCTAGCTGCATATTGGTTTACATGACTGCAGTTATTTCTACCATCATAGGCTCCGGTTCATCAAATCTTTTATCCCAGAAAAATAACGGAAAGAGGCAAGGCTGCGCAAAATTTTATCACATTTGGCTTATTTAAAATTGGGCTCGATGAGTGCATGACAGATCGGGGCTACCCCACTTATCAAATTAATGATGGGTGGAGGTGTTCCTTACACTAAAAGTCTTACACCAGTCTTCACTGACTGAAGTAAGATTTGTGGCGAAATGCACATGGAGGTGCGAGATCCTGTCTGATTTATTAACACACTTGCGCTTCATAATGAACTACTTGCTTTTAAGGAAACTAAAGAAAAATTGGTAGCCAGCTCACCTTTTGTATGTAGTCCAAAAAATTCAAACTGTGAGGTTCCTGCCGCTACTAGGCATTGCAAGCAAGCCTGAAAAACGCCAATTGATTCAGCTTTCAGGTCAGCAAATTCCATAAAACGTTTGCTTTATTAAGAATTGTTAAATATCATACATAATCTCACACCAAAATTGAGTGTAAGGGCTAATACATAAAAATATACCAAAGATGTTACAAGGGGGACAAAACAAAAATACAAGGAATCAACAAAAGAAAAGTTCTTATGTCACAAAAATGGTGCTGATTTTGAGAGTGTGGAACTCCAATGAAACATGGAACAATCCTACAGTCTTGTACCTTCCTGCGTTGAGGAGCTACCACTGGCCATGTCACAGTGTGTCATGACACTGACAAGCTGCATGTGACCACGTACCTTATGGTCCTCACACCTTTTTCCATTGCCCTTAGTGCTGATTCTTATCCGTTGAGGGCATCCTGCACAACATCACTCCGCAGTGTGACATGACTGAGTTCCCCTGTAGCATCAAACACATTATTATTTATTATTATGTTCCACATCATCAATAGTCAGTTTTACATGAACTACTACGTCGTAGTTTGTCAGCAACATATTGAGTGACCAACAGTTCCAGATCGGTCCGCAGTAAAACATTTGTGGGAATTTTCTGACACCTCCACTTCCCGCAACCCTCTCACGGCATCCCAGAATAGGAAAGCCCAGACTATTGGAAAAGGTCAGTGAACACCCCCAACCCTGGTGACGGGGTCTTCCAGGGATAACTTCTTTAGGGAATACAAATTCAGGGCAGATGAGAGTTTGTTCTCCACCGCTGTCCTTGAGCAAGTTTTCTCGGGCCCACCCACAAAAATGATTGCCGCCCTAGACTCCTGGGCCTCTGTGAGGTTGCTCTTTTGCCTCTCATAGGAGGTGAGGCTAAAATTTCCAAGTTGGTCACCTGTATAGCATTTGCAGAAGTTCAACGCAGGCCGGGTGCTGAAAGATGGAGCGAGACCTCCCAACCATCAGCTTCCAAGAGCATTGGGTGTTGACTTACCTCCTTTCCAGCTGGCAACTTCTTACTCCAACACCTCAGGTGTATGGTTGGCCTCATAGATTCTGGTAATCTGTGTGGCCTTGGCTGCCTCCTTTGGCTCCCTGTCCATCACAAACTGCCACACTTCCACAGGGCAAAGATGAAAAAATTAGTCCTTTACAATTGGGTGTTTCAATACCTTGAAAGTGGTAACCAATAGAATCAATTTCAAGAAGTGGGTCTAGGGGACTGAGCCTGTCCACCACATCACCGTAGTTGTTGAGAAGTCCAGGTTGGAAGCGCCGTAACTTTTTTTCAGTACGATTCTGCAGTCAGCTGAATCTTCCTTATCAGGGCATGTTTGATGGCCTCATAGTCTTCATCTTGTTCATGAGGCAGAACAGCAAACACCTCCAGAACCTTGTGTCATAGCCCTTGGGTTAAGTATCGAGCTCACTGACCGTCGGACAACTGGTATTGTCTGCAAGTCTTTTCAAATCTCCTCAGAAATATGTCTTAAGGGTACTTAACACGCTGCGACATCACTAGCGATGTAGAGCGCGATAGCACCCGTCCCCGTCGTATGCGTGACATTTGGTATCGCTGCCGTAGCGAAGATTATCGCTACGGCAGCGTCACACGCACATACCTGATCAGCGACGTCGCTGTGAACGCCGAACAATCCCTCCTTCAAGGGGGAGGTGCGTTCGGCGTCACCGTGACGTCACTAAGCGGACGTCCAATAGAAGCGGAGGGGCGGAGATGAGCGTGAGGTAACATCCCGCCCACCTCCTTCCTTCCGCATTGCTTGTGGACGCAGGTAAGGAGATGTTTGTCGATCCTGCGGTGTCACTCATAGCGATGTGTGTTGCCGCAGGAACGACAAACAACATCGTACCTGCAGCAGCAACGATAGTAAGGAAAGAAGCGACGTGTCAACGATCACCGTTTTTCGTCGATTTTGCGATCGTTGATCATCGCTCCTTGGTGTCACACGCTGCGATGTCGCTACCGGCGCTGGATGTGCGTCACTAACGACGTGTCCCCGACGATATATCGGTTGCGATGTCGCAGCGTGTAAAGTACATTTAAGTCCCTGTCATTTTCCATCACAAGAAAATGCTCTGGACTGGGTTTAAAGCAGTTGGCATTACTGGACTCACTGTTCAGTGGGGTAGATTGAACATTCTGTAGTCTAAATTAGTGCCAGCTGGTACTCAGACTCAGCTTGACGCTCTACTCCCTTAGCTTGTCGCTTTTGATCTCAGACTCTCGCTCTTGCGCTGCAGCCTCATGTTTCGGCTTTAGCTTTTCTTTCGGCAAACTCTCGCTCTTCTTAGTGGTCTCATAGCACCAGCTGCAGGCGCATTTGGGGGTCACATTGTCCTATTTGCCGCAGAATGAGTGGCACGCAAGAGTTCATTCCACTCTGGGAGCTGTGGTTGCTCCACTGCCCCCTCTGAGTCAGACAATTGTGGAACTAGATCCATAACTAGGTCTCCTAGCGGTACTCCTAGGCTCTGGTGCCACATTGTGCTGGTCCGTGGCATCATCCTCAACCAAGGCCCAGACCAACATCTCTTTGGTCTTGTTGGACCCATCAAGACCTCGCTCTTGACATATACGGATCAGCACCGTTTTCTCGTGTTACATGTAAGCATCTGCCATCTTAGCAGTTATTCAACAAATAAGAGCTAGAAAAAAAATTGGTTGAGGGGTTTGTTTACATGCTATACGTACAGTGTTTTACATTGAGAAAAAAAACAAACAAAACAGTTTCTGAGCCTGCATTAAAGACGTGGATCCAATATATAACATAATGCTACATCATATATGGATAAGTGCCCTGTCATACCACTTTTTCTCCTACATTTAGTGGCACCATCAGGGCTTATGTCAGAGCCTCCCACAAAATGGGATTGGGGTGTTTGCACCAACAGGGCCATTCACTAATCATGCAGGCGAAGTCACTGTGTGCCCTGTCGTGCATCGTTTTTGGCCATATTCGCTTTATGGAGCCTGGATATCAAGGTGTAGTCAACTGGGTCTACCTGGAGACTACATAGACCACGTCCAGTAGGCGTAAGTGGCAAAAAATAATATATGACAGAGCACACGGTTACTCTGCATAGTTATAGTCAATGGCCCCATCGGTGCATACATCAGAATTCGGTTTTGCTTGTGTTTCGGACATAAGCCTTGATGGAGCCACTGAATATAGGAGAAAGCGCAGTGTGAGAGGGCCCTAAGGGGTTTAAGATACTACTTTATAGGAATTACCTCCCTAGACAAAACATGTACAGTGGGGAAAAATAGTATTTAGTCAGCCACCAATTGTGCAAGTTCTCCCAGTTAAAAAGAAGAGAGAGGCCTGTATTTGACATCATAGGTAGACCACCACTATGAGAGACAAAATGAGGAAACAAATCTAGAAAATCACCTTGTCTGACTTTTCAAGATTTGTTTTGAAAATTATGGTGGAAAATAAGTATTTGGTCAATAACAAAAGTTCATCCCAATATTTTGATTTATATCCTTTGTTGGCAATGACAGAGGTCAAATGTTTTCTATAAGTCTTCATAAGGTTGGCACACACTGTTTTGGTGTGTTGGCCCATTTCTCCATGCAGTGATGTTTTGGGCCTGTCGCTGGGCAACACGGACTTTCAACTCCCTCCAAAGGTTTTCTATGGGGTTGAGATCTGGAGACTTGATAGGCCATTCCAGGAACTTCATATGCTTCTTACGAAGCCACTCCTTTGTTGCCCTGGCGGTGTGCTTGGGATTATTATCATACTGAAAGACCCAGCCATGTTTCATCTTCAGTGCCCTTGCTGATAGAAGGAGGTTTGCACTCAAAATCTCCCGACACATGGCCCCATTCATTCTTTTATGTACACGGATCAGTCATCCTGGTCCCTTTGCAGAGAAACCGCCCCAAAGCATAATGTTGCCACCCCCACTCTTAACAGTAGGTATGGTGTTCTTTGGAGTCAACTCAGCATTCTGTCTCCTCCAAGCACAACGAGTTGTGTTTCTACCAAACAGTTCTACTTTGGTTTCATCAGACCATATGACATTCTCCCAATACTTTTCTGGATAATCCAAATGCTCTCTAGCAAACTTCAGATGGTCCTGGACATTTACTGGCTTAAGCAGGGGAACACGTCTGGCACTGCAGGATCTGAGTCCCTTACGGCGTATTGTGTTATTGATGGTAGCCTTTGTTACGGTGGTCCCAGCTCTATACAGGTCATTCACTAGATCTCCCTGTGTGGTTCTGGGACTTTTGCTCACCGTTCTTGTGATCATTTTGACCCCACGGGGTGACAATTTGCATGGAGCACCAGATCAAGGGAGATTATTTGGTCTTGTATGTCTTCCATTTTCTTATTATTGCTCCCACAGTTTATTTCATCACATCAAGTTGCTTGCTTATTGCAGATTTTGTCTTCCCAGCCTGGTGCAGGGCTACAATATTGTTTTTGGTGACAGCTCTTTGGTCTTCACCATAGTAGAGTTTGGATTGTGACCGTTTGAGGTTGTGGACAGGTGTCTTTTATACTGATAACAAGTTCAAACAGGTGACATTACTACAAGTAATGAGTGGAGGACAGAGGAGCCGCTTAAAGAAGAAGTAACAGGTCTGTGAGAGCCAGAAATCTTGCATGTTTTTAGATGACTACTTATTTTCCATCATAATTTGCAAATAAAAATCTTGCCAAATTAGACAAGGTGATTTTCTGGATTTGTTTTCTCATTTTGTCTCTCATAGTTGTGGTCTACCTATAATGTCGATTACAGGCCTCTCTAATCTTTTTAAGTGGGAGAACTTGCACAATTAGTGGCTGACTAAATACTTTTTTCCCCACTGTATGAATTATACCTTGTTAAAGGTATTTATCCTTTGCTTATTTTCTTTTATTTATTTCCATTCCCTCAGAACCCCTAAATATGATCCCTGAACTGGCCACTCAGGACAGAGTCTGATGGACTTCATGAAACTTCACATTATCCCTTAAGATAATAGTGCCTCTCCAGTCTGAAACCATTAGTATTATCTGTGTAATGTCGAACAATGCTATAAATGAGGCTGCATACAGAGTATTAATGTAATTTGTGACAAGATGTTCCAGTTTCCATAGAAATTAATGCAATTTTTCTGTAACTATTAAGTGTTTATGAACAAAATTAAAGGGAACCTGTCGCTATAGCATAGCATACTTCTATAGTGTTTAACACCATTTTAATCATTCCCGTTAGTCCTTTGCTTTAGACTAGGTTCAGCCCACCTTGTCTTTGGTCCACGTGTAACTCTTTATTCTTCACTAATCTGTGACCTATGTGCACATACCGTAGGTGCTCCAGTAACTTGGATGAAACCTATGATGCATTTTTGGGGTGTAGGCACCCATTGCCCTTTGTGGTCATGTTCTCTTTATAGCCAGATGTTTGTTCATCAAGCCAGTTCAGCAGCAGGGGAACTTCAAACGCTGCCTGTGAATTATGCAGAAGAACGCCTTGCGTCTGATCAGAGAGGCTTTAAAGTGCAAGCTGCATAGTGCAGGATGCTTTTGAAGGCCATTTTTCAGAACAAAATTAAATCCTACCTTTACACTTCCCTATTCTCTGACCACAGTAAGCATTATTCTTAGCAGAGCCACGGGCATTATAAAATGCCATTTACTCATTTCCAGCCTAGTCCTATAGCTACTTTAATTCTGATATGCAGTCAGTCATGTTTTATAATCTGCCTATCCTGGATTCAATGCACTTCTTTACTTTAGCAGAACAGATTTGGGCATTTTCATATTATTGACTATAGGAACATTTTATTCGGTCTCTCTTATTACTACAAGGGGAAATCTATTGAAAATGATTTTGGTTTGGCATGAATGTACTAGAGAAGATCATACTGCCAAAGTCAGCAATTTTTTGAATTGTTTTACACATATTTCTGCTTTAAACAACACTGTGTTGGGTATGAAGTGTGTTGTTATATCATAGATTCAGAAATTACCTCATATCTTTATTAAAGGGAATCAAACATCAGGTTTTTCGTCTAAGGTGCAGCCAGTGCAGTACTGGCACTATCAGGCACAGTGTGTACATACCATTAGTGGGCAGCTCGGAAGTTTTTGCTGTGAAATCCATGTTTATGAAGTTTGAAAATTCATGCACTTTTTGATTGACGTGTACACCTCGCTGCTAATGTCCGGGTGGGTTATGCACATAATTCCCGGCCCCCGCCGCCGCCTGTTCCTCTCTCTCACTGTCTGTATTTAATTTTTCCTCTTCAGTAACATGGCGTCGGAGTTGGCGCCTGCGCATAGCGCTTATCTCCGGCGCAATGTTTCTGAAGCCCGCAATACCTGGTAGTGTGCACGAGAGGGCGGCGCATGCGCCCTCGCCCCTTCAGATCCCGTTGTGACCGCGGGCGGTCACAACAGGACTGGAAAACAGCTGATCGGAGGACGCGATTAGCTGCAGCTACGCTATTGTGCCGCCCCAGGACACCGGGCCAGCACAGCAGCCACCTAGGACACCGGGGGTCAGGTGAGGTGAGTTCACAATGGACTCACATGACCCCGTGAAGGCAGTGCTGCGAGACCCGGTCACGGGTAGTGATATCGCGCAGCACTGTCGTCACGGGGTTAGGTGAATGAAATTAGTAGCACCTGGGACATCATTGCCCCAGCAGGCGCGCACAGACACTGCTGTGTGAGCGCCCCTGCGTTGACCTGGGCTCACCTTTTGACTGCTAGTTCACTGCAGGAAAGCACTCACAGCAGTGTGTGTGCATGCGTGTGTGTGTGTGTGTCTGTCTGTGCGCGCATGTGTGTGATGTGCGCGAGTGTGTGTGTGCGCGTGCGTGTGTGTGTGTGTGTGTGTGTGTGTTTGTGTGCGCGCGCCTGCTGGGGCAATGACGTCACAGGTGCAAGTGAGGGGCTGCTCTCACAATCAATGGGGCAGTTTTAGTTCTGCATTGAACATGTCAGGGAGTATGGGATCAACCCCAGATTTGGATTGCGGTGAACCTGGATTATAGATGTCACAGGGAATTAAATTGGAAAAGATGGCGTCTATTGTGTTTATTTAACTTATTTCTATTTTTATGTTTTTTCAGGTTCAACTTTGGAGAACGTCGGGGGACATCTAAATGGATTACGGCGGACCTTTTGCATTTTAATAATTTTGTTAATAAATTGGTCAACGAGGGATGGTGTCAGGTTTTTTTTTTGTTCTAATAAAAAAAAGTATTACTTTCAAATAATGGAATTCATAATGGGGGTGTCTACTAGATGCCCACCCATTACTAATACCAGGACTTGATGCCAGCTGGCAATTCACAGCTGGCATGAACCCCATTTATTACCCCATTTGCCACCGCACCAGGGCAACGGGAAGAGCCGGGTCCAGCGCCTGAATTGGAGCATCTATAGGATGCACCACTTCTGGGGTGGCTGCGGGCTGCTATTGTTAGGCTGGAAAGGGCCAAATGATCATGGCCCTTCCCACCCTAATAATATTAGCCCCCAGTTGTCTGCTGTTCCTTGGCTGGTTATAGGAAAATGGGGGGACCCCATGCCATTTTTTTTTCTTAATTATAAATGCGTGGGATCCCTTCGATTTTTCATAACCCGCCAAGGTAAAGCAGATATCTGAGGGTTGCAGCCTGCAGCTGTTGCTGGTCCTGTGCTGTATATGAAAAATGGGGGGTACCCCATGTCCTTTTTTTTTTAAAAAAAAAAATTTTTTTTTTGGTTGCTCAATTAACTGCGTTAAAATATTTTCCGTGCCTGCGCTCATCTTGCGCCACACTGGCAGCCGCAGATAGCCAGCAGCAATCAGCGCAAATGTCAGCTGACGTGTGCCTTGCAGGTACGAGTGGAGTCGCTATCCACCCGTACTGTTAACCCCTTAAATTGCACTGTAAAAATATCACATCGCCATTTTAATGGTGATCGCTTTAATCGCATACTCACCAACCTCCACAGGATGGGATCACGTGGACCCGATGGTTGTTGTGTTAGCACTGGGTCTTGTGATTACTCCTGTAGCTCACATGATGCAGGTCCTATAACCAGCAGCTGAGTACTGCAGGTTACAGGAGATGAGCATTTCTCCAGATCTGAGCGGTGCTGCTATGATAGGGAGAAAAGAATGAGTGATCAGATTGCTGAACAGTATAGCCCCCTAGGGGGAGTATTATAAATAAATAAATAAATTAAACCTAAAAGTTGAAATCTCCCCCCATTCGCCCCATTGAAAATTAAAGTGTTAGTTTATTTTATTTTTTTAACACATATTTATTATCTCTGTGTTCAGAAATGGACGATCAAAACCTAAAATCAATTAATGTGATCGTTAAACGACGTAGCAGCGAAAAATTCAAAATAACAAAATTGTTATTTGGTTTCATCAAATTTTAGGCAAAATGCAATAACAGGCTATCAAAATGTAGCATTTGCGCAAAACTAACATTAAAAACATCAGCTCAAGAAGCCAAAAATGATCCATTAATGAATTTCTTACATAAAGTAAACCTATACATGTTTGGTGTCTACGAACTCGCAGCAATCTGATTCATCATAGCGACACATCAGTTTTACTATATAGTGAACATAGTGAATAAAATATCCCAAAAACAATCGTGAACTAACATTTTTTTTGCAGTTTCTCACATTTGCTTTTTTTTTTTTTTGCAGTCTTCCAGTACACTATGTGGTAAAACTCATTTTTTTTCTTTTTTTAAATACAACTCATTGAGCAACCAAAAAAAAATGTTTTTTTAAAAAAAAAAGGACATGGGGGTACCCCCTCATTTTTCATATACAGCACAGGAACAGCAACAGCTGCAGGCTGCAACCCTCAGATATCTGCTGTACCTTGACGGGTTATGAAAAATCGAAGGGATCCCACGCATTCATAATTAGAAAAAAAAAATGGCATGGGGTCCCCCCATTTTCCTATAACCAGCCAAGGAACAGCAGACAACTGGGGGCTAATATTATTAGGGTGGGAAGGGCCATGGTTATTTGGTCCTTTCCAGCCTAACAATAGCAGCCCGCAGCCACCCCAGAAGTGGTGCATCCTATAGGTGCTCCAATTCAGGCGCTGGACCCGGCTCTTCCCGTTGCCCTGGTGCGGTAACAAACGGGGTAATAAATGAGGTTCATGCCAGCTGTGAATTGCCAGCTGGCATCAAGTCCTGGTACTAGTAATAGGTGGGCATCTAGTAGACACTCCCATTACGCATGCCATTATTTGAAAGTAATACTTTTTTTATTAGAACAAAAAAAAACCTGACACCATCCCTCGTTGACCAATTTATTAACAAAATTATTAAAATGCAAAAGGTCCGCCGTAATCCATTTAGATGTACCCTGACGTTCTCCAAAGTTGAACCTGAAAAGATTAAATAAATAAATAAACACAATAGACGCCATCTTTTCCAGTTTAATTCCCTGTGACATCTATAATCCAGGTCCGCCGCAATCTATATCTGGGGTTGATCCCATACTCCCTGGCACGTTCAATGCAGAACTAAAACTCCCCCATTAATTGTGAGAGCATCCCCTCACTTGCACCTGTGACGTCATTGCCCCAGAAGGCGCGCACACACACACACGCGTGCTCACACAGACACACAGCGCGCACACACAGTGCGCACACACAGACACAGCACACACACCACACGCAAACACACACAGCACGTGCACACACACGCGCACACCACAGACAGACACGCACAGACAGACACACACACACTGCTGTGAGTGCTTTCCTGCGGTGACCTGGCACTCAGAAGGTGAGCCCAGGTCAACGCAGAGGCGCACACACAGCAGTGTCTGTGCGTGCCTGCTGGGGCAATGATGTCACAGGTGCTACTAATTTCATTCACCTAACCCCGTGACGACAGTGTCGCGCGATATCACTACCCGTGACCGGGTCTCGCAGCACTGCCTTCACAGGGTCATGTGAGTACATTGTGAGCTCACCTCACCTGAACCCCGGTGTCCTAGGCGGCTGCTGGGCTGGCCCGGTGTCCTGGGGCGGCACAATAGCGTAGCTGCAGCTAATCGCGTCCTCCGATCAGCTGTTTTCCAGTCCTGTTGTGGCAGCGCGTGCTCCCGCAGTCACAACGGGATCTGAAGAAGCGAGGGCGCATGCGCCGCCCTCTCGTGCACACTACTAGGTATTGCGGGCTTCAGAAACATGGCGCCGGAGATAAGAGCTATGCACAGGCACCAACTCCGACGCCATGTTACTGAAGAGGCAAATTTAAATACAGACAGTGAGAGGGAGGAACAGGCGGGGGGCAGGAATTATGTGCATAACCCGCCCGGACATTAGCAGTGAGGTGCACACGTCAATCAAAAAGTGCATGAATTTTCAAACTTCATAAACATAAATTTCACAGCCAAAACTTCCGAGCTGCCCACTAATGGTATGTACACACTGTGCCTGATAGTGCCAGTACTGCACTGCCTTTACCTTATAGACGAAAAACCTGATGTTTGGTTCCCTTTAACCGTCCTACTGCCATGACAAACACATCTGCGCTGTTCCCTATAAGCTGCTGAGCCTGACGCTCCTTGCAGTCAGAAGGAACCACAAGTTTTCATCACATAATCCCTTTACTGCCTTAGATAACCAGGAATAGGGACATTAGCCTTTCACTGCTCTGTACCAAATAAGAGAGAGAGGGTAGCCAGCACGATCTGAAAATGGCGTGCATCATAGTTATGCTACAAATGTCTGGTGGCTGACCACCACCATGATTTGTACGCCTGATCTTGGTTTGTAATATATTCCTCCTGTTAGTAGCTGTTCACATTCAGTTGCCTCACCCCTTTCCACAGGCATTACTAATTAAGCATCATACTTGGATCTGGTCCGCCTTTATCAATGGATGTTATCTGGCACTGGGAGGGTCAGTTCTGATATAGTCCTGGTATGTGTAGAGCTTGCTCCACATGCTGGGACCTGGGCTAGCCTCTATCCACAATTGCCTCCATTGCAACATGGAAGCGGCTATATACAGGTTACAGGTATGTGTGCTCCATTATGGTTCTGCTTTTAATTTTATCTAGGATGCCGAATGGCACATGAAATATATAATATAGAGTAGGACCCCCTATTGAGATTTGCCGTGACGTTGTATTATAGTACAGTTGGAATAAATCTGTGGATTTGCACTTTTTATATGATGCATGCCATTTTCAGATCATGCTGTCTCCTTTTTCTCTGTACCAAATAATTCGAGCCTTAAGCATTAATATTTTTGATACTGTTTTGCATTGCTGCCTTAGACGCAATGCATATCACATTGGTTCAGAATATTTACATCAGAGGCATATTTCGGAACTCAAGAGTATTGATCAGATGCAACGACATAATGATTGCAGGCCCACGGGTGGAGGGCCACCAGTGCATATTTCAGCTGGCTGTGTGCCCTCGGACGCACATTGAGCTGAAGAGTGTTGTTCTGCAGTGACCCACCTTTGATTGAGGGGCGCATGACAGCAACACTATGCACTGCCCAGCACTTGCATGCAGAAGTCAGTTACTGGTTTCAAAAAAGGATGCGGCAAGCAGAGTGAGCTGAGAAAAGGTGAGTAGAATTGTTTGGGTTTTTTTGTATACGTTAAAAAAACGGGAAGAACAAGAGGCATATACACCAGGACGGAGGACATATTTCCCTGGAGGGAGGACATATACTGTATACTAGAAGGGGCTATATACAGAGGAGTAGCTAAGAGTTCAGCTTAGTGGGGGAGGCCTAACTTCTGAGTGGGCCCCTAAGCAGGTAACTGTGGTAACAACTACAACGTGTTAACATTCTACCCAATGTAGCATCATCAGCGGGGCCGCGTGTACCTCTGTCCCCTGATCAGAAGTCCCAGAACTTCTGGTTATGTGCACTAAACCTCTCTAAAGCCAGGACCCGTACACCCAGCTTCATACTGCGCATGACCGGACGTGCCCAGCATTCAGATGAGCGGTCACAACTGACACAGGTATGCGCGTCACTTCTGATGATGCTGCATTGAATAGCATGTTATCAAGCCCCTGTGGGCGTGCTAACATGCTAAGAGGGCGGAATGAGCGCAGGAACGAACACCCTTGCGACTAGTCCCTGCGCTCATAGTATTTCTAAATATCTTTTATGATATGTCTATTTCTAAAGATCTCATTATTTATGCTAGTGTATACAAGGATGGTTAGGCAGGGATTTGCAATATGTACCCAGAACTGCTCGTGGCTCTGAGTGCATATTGCACCTGACATGTTCACTTTAAAAGCAAGTGGGAGCCAGGCCTTAGATGAAGACTTGCTGCTCCTTGGAAATAAGCAGCACTTCCGGTATGTTGGCCCCTAATGTATGAACGTATAACGTTGTTTTTCCAGGCCCTTGAACCCAGGAGGCTCCAGAAGTCCTTTTGGCCTATATGAAAAGACCAATGCTATTAAAGACTTGAAATAATTGGAGGGCCTGTTCCAGCTTTTGCATTTGGGCCCATGAGTTTCAATTTACGCCTCTGATCTGATGTATATCTGTGATGGAAGACTCATGTAAAGCCTGTTACTCTGCTAATACATGTAATAAAAATAAATTAATCAATCTCCCCATGGATACAATCGGTGAATACACCAAGAGCTTTTCCTGTACATATCACAACCATGATGTGTACATACCCTTAGTGGCGGAAGTGTTTTGGTACACAAGTGCATTGATCACTAGTCAGAAAGGCAACATTATTTGTTGGAACCTTGCAAATTTTTTTTTTTTTTTTGCTGATTTGCACATGGGTATACAGAAGAACTCCTCCTCCTCTGTAGAACCACTTAGATGTGGCTATTGACTAAGGAATCTAAGGGGTACTTCACACACAGCGAGATCGCTACTGAGATCGCTGCTGAGTCACGTTTTTTGTGACCTCATTAGCGATCTCGCTGTGTGACACTGAGCAGCGATCTGGCCCCTGCTGTGAGATCGCTGCTCGTTGCACACAGCCCTGGTTCATTTTTTTATTGTTGCTCTCCCGCTGATAAGCACACATCGCTGTGTGTGACAGCGAGAGAGCAACAATCCTGAATGTGCAGGGAGCAGGAACCGGCGTCTGACAGCCTGCGGTAAGCTGTAAACAAGGTAAACATCGGGTAACCAAGGTGGTTACCCGATATTTACCTTCGTTACCAGCCTCCGCAGCTCTCACGCTGCCGGTGCCGGCTCCTGCTCCCTGCACGCGCTAAGCTGAGCGGTGTGCGCTGGTAACTAAGGTAAACATCGGGTAACCATACCCGATGTTTACCTTAGTTACCAGTGTCCGCAGCTTCCATACGCCGGCTCCGTGCAAGCGCAGCGTCGCTTGCACGTCGCTGCTGGCTGGGGGCTGGTCACTTGTGAGATCTGCCTGCTTGACAGCTCACCAGCGACCATGTAGCGACGCAGCAGCGTTCCTGACCAGGTTAGATCGCTGGTGGGATCGCTGCTGCGTCGCTAAAGTGTGACGGTACCCTAAGGGTAAATTAATGTTATCTGTATTATTGCTGGTTCTTGCCTATAGTGCCCCCTTATGTTATGGGTACAGCTGTATGTGCTCGCACTATCCTTATTGCCGTGCTGTTAAATGATGGTTCTTTGCAGAAACAACTTGCTCACTGCAAGGTACTATTTGGTGAATGGAGAAGTGTCACATGCTCTTGATGTGGGATGCGGTCATTGAATCTTGCACTCAACATCCATTATAGGTTGCAAAGTGAGCATAAATCACAACGCCATACAGTTCACAGACCCCAGATACACAACGTGCTGCCATCACTTATCAAACACATGGACTGATGAGTCCCCAAAATATACAATGCTATCTGACAGTCAAAGGGGCACACACTCCTTAAAGAGCCACCAACCGTGAATGTTTTCAGGATTTCCTTTAGTATAGCACTGGTAATGGTATTATCACCTGTGAATGTGATTAAATTATCACATGTGCCATATTAAGCAAGTCCTGAAAACATGCACTGTTGATGGCTGTTGAGCATACAAGAACCAAGGTTATTAAAATTTTAAGGCTTAGTATAAAAAGTTCAGTGCTTACAAGAAAATGAATAAAAAGAGGAAAATAAGTCGATACACAAATAATTGGTTCCAAAATAAAAATGGAGAAATAACAGAAATACTTAAACATTGCTCTCTAAATTTCTTCTGTATCCTTGAGAGTAAGGAAGGTTTATGGATCACACTCGACTTAGCGGACACCCAGCATGTGAACGCCTTCCCATTGTTTAACCCTGCTTTTTTATGCCTTTTCTTGTCTCACGTTTTCAGGACAGCCTATGTTTCGTTATGTAAATTGCAGATCTGTAGCTTGACCGAGGGCTATTAAGGCGGCGAGCACATTGCATATTAAATACATTTCTTTCTTCACCCCCACCTCCCATATGCCCAACCATTAAAGCTTCTGGTTCACCAAGTGGAGTTGTCAGTTGTCACCCTCTGTAGTTCCAGTGACTCCATTCTTGGTTTTTAGGTCCTGATAGCCTCCCGACCTACCGTGTTTCCCCGAAAGTAAGGCCCTGTCTTACATTAATTTTACCCCCAAAAGTCCCACCCTGCCTTACTTTCGGGGGAGGCCTTACATTGGAAAAAAAAAAACAACAATTTTTTTTAACAATAAAATTATCATTTATTAACAGGCTGAACAGTATGGTCAAACAAATAATCAAACAAATGTCTCAAGAATATCTTGTTACGTACTAAAGTTCCGTATCATTACGGTATTTTCATGTATAACATGCAAAACAATGAACAGTAACGAACAGTCTCAATACCGTATGTAACACCGTAACATAAAGCAAGATTTATTCAAGGACAACCATGTCATCCTCTTCTGGAACATCACCATAAACATCCAAGTTTTGAGGGTCCTCTGGAATTGCTTGGGACTCAAGTTTCTGCAGAATCATTGGGCCATATCGCTCATGTGTAGCCACGGCACTGTCCAGAAATGAGCAGGTCTTGTCCAGGTAGCCAGTTCGTAGGGCATTTTGAATGCAAGTGTCCGTGATCTTAGCCCATGAATTTTTGACCCAATTCACGATCTCTGGCAGTCTGGGCTTCACAAAGTTCCCACGCACATTTCTCTCCATTCTGTTCTCAATGTAGTCATTGATCTCGGCACGGAGATAGTCCTTGAAGGGCTTGTTTATGGCGATATCCAGAGTCTGGAGATAAGCCGTCATCCCTGCCGGAATCATGATCTGGTCGATTCGTCGCTCATGAAGAAAGTTCTTCATGTCTTTGGCGCGGTGTGTGCTGGCTGCATCCCAGATCAGCATTCCTCTTTGGGTGCCTCGCATAACAAGCGGCAACATTAAATCAAGCCACTTCCTTATAACCGCTTGTGTGGCCCAGGCTTTCTCAGTTTCCAGCACATAAATGCCAGACACCCTCTCAATCTTGTCCTTCTTGCCCTTTGCAATGAGTAGCGGTGGGACTTTAGTGCCATCCAGCCGAATTGCCAAAATGCAGGTGACACGTGCACTTTCATACGCAGTGGAGGGAACGTACACGGAGGAGGCACCTCGTTGTTCGATGGTGGTTTGAGCAGCTTGACCCATGAACACTGCGGTTTCGTCCATGGCAATCATGTTGGAGAGACTGTACTTTGTGAAGTCAGTGTCATCCACAAACTTTTTGTAGGCAAAAGCACGTTTCACTATTTCTGCATCCTCCAGCCTAAAGAGTGTGGTGGATCTTCTCAGAGACAGGTCATTGCGTTCCAGAAAGTTATCCACCCAGTGCTGTGAGGCCTTGAATTCCTCAGGGGAAATCTCAAACTGTGGTGCACTTGCAAGAGCAAATTCTTGAATCTGAGCCCTGGTCACCACCAATGTCTTCGCTCTCCTGTCAGCAACCCACTCAGAGACCAGGCTTTCCAGCTCAGTAAACATTGGTTGCCGACCACATCCAACCTTACGCATTTTAGCCTTTCCGGTCTCCGCTCGTTCACTGAGCTGATCATAATCAGCTCGCCATTTGCGGACCAAACGTTCAGCCAGCATTTTTTGTTTGCAGAATTCCGCAAGATTCTTGCCCCGAGATTCCTCCACTATCCCTTTTTTGTACTCCACAGAGTAGCTTTTTCTTTTACTGGGACCGGAAGAGCTCATCTGGGGGTAAAAATATACGGTATCAGCATTGTTTCTGGTTCCGTATCTGTTTTACAGTACATTACAGTACATTACGGTAGACTGTTCAACAAGCAAGCAATCCCTGCAGCCTCCCCATTGTTGTATGGTACAGTACGGCATCCCCTGCAGCCTCCCCATTGTTGTACAGTCCGGCATCCACCCCATCCTCCCCCCTGCAGCCTCCCCATTGTTTCACAGTCCGGCAGCCTCCCCCCTGCAGCTGCCCCCCTGCAGCCTCCCCAATGTTTCACAGTCCGGCATCCTCCCCCCTGCAGCCTCCCCCCTGCAGCCTCCCCAATGTTTCACAGTCCGGCATCCTCCCCCCTGCAGCCTCCCCCCTGCAGCCTCCCCAATGTTTCACAGTCCGGCATCCTCTCCCCTGCAGCCTCCCCCCTGCAGCCTCCCCAATGTTTCACAGTCCGGCATCCTCTCCCCTGCAGCCTCCCCCCTGCAGCCTCCCCAATGTTTCACAGTCCGGCATCCTCCCCCCTGCAGCCTCCCCAATGTTTCACAGTCCGGCATCCTCCCCCCTGCAGCCTCCCCCCTGCAGCCTCCCCAATGTTTCACAGTCCGGCATCCTCTCCCCTGCAGCCTCCCCCCTGCAGCCTCCCCAATGTTTCACAGTCCGGCATCCTCTCCCCTGCAGCCTCCCCCCTGCAGCCTCCCCAATGTTTCACAGTCCGGCATCCTCTCCCCTGCAGCCTCCCCCCTGCAGCCTCCCCAATGTTTCACAGTCCGGCATCCTCCCCCCTGCAGCCTCCCCCCTGCAGCCTCCCCAATGTTTCACAGTCCGGCATCCTCTCCCCTGCAGCCTCCCCCCTGCAGCCTCCCCAATGTTTCACAGTCCGGCATCCTCCCCCCTGCAGCCTCCCCAATGTTTCACAGTCCGGCATCCTCTCCCCTGCAGCCTCCCCCCTGCAGCCTCCCCAATGTTTCACAGTCCGGCATCCTCTCCCCTGCAGCCTCCCCCCTGCAGCCTCCCCAATGTTTCACAGTCCGGCATCCTCCCCCCTGCAGCCTCCCCCCTGCAGCCTCCCCAATGTTTCACAGTCCGGCATCCTCCCCCCTGCACACACTGACACATACAGCCCCATACGGCACCCATACACATACCGTACACACACACACACACACACACACACACACACACACACACACACACACACACACACACAGTTTCGTAACTTACCGTTACTTTCCTCCTGTTTCGATCTCCTCTGCGGTGCCGGGCTGACGAATCGGATGCCGGGGACGCTGGACCAATCGGAGCGGCTGACTGGCCGGCTGACTGGCCAATCACAGCTCGAGCTGATGGCCAGCAGGGAGCCTGTGACGAACAGGCTGATCGGCCAATCAGCATCGAGCATGAAGGAAGTTGACACGGGACGCGCCGCAGGCCGGCGAGATTGCGGGGGCCATTCACCGGAGGCGGACCACGGGTGGCACGAGACTGGAGAAGGCCTGGATGGAGCGAGGGAACAGCGGCAGCGGTAAGTTACTGTACTTTCCCCAGGGACCCCACCCATATGCGGCCATACTGTCCCCACTGACCCCACCCATAGGCGGCCTTACATTCCCCGGGCCCCCCGCTACCCTGCCTTACAATCGGGGGGTGCCCTACATTGGCGGACCCCCCCGAAACCCCCACCCTGCCTTACTTTCGGGGGGGTCCTACTTTCGGGGAAACACGGTATGATCAGAGTTCATACATGTTATGGCCCTTTGTGTAGAGGTAATCTTGTGAATGGCAGACTTAATCTAATGCTGTATTACTGATATTATAATTTCCCTTACAGTGGGATTTGACCACTTTGACTTGGAAAACCCACATCACTGATAGCTTTATTATATGTGAATAAATAGTTATGTATCGGCTGTCAGTCTTTGGTTGGTTAGATACATTTATTAATGGTTAGGGTGAGAACGCTAAGATTTGAGGCTCGTGAAAGAATCTGTTCTGGCTTTCCTAGAAGTTTTGTGTAACACAGTTGAATGAATACCATGTACATCTCTTTAAATAATCTCTTTAAGAGGAGGCAGGAAAGAGGAGTACAAATAACAGCAGTAACACTGGCTCACGTTCGACAAGAAGTCTGTACATATCCAGAAACGCTAGAGACCTGGCACTTTGTGCTGCATGGCAGCCTTTGAATGGAAGCTGCAGACAATGTTATCATCCAGGCACAGTATGTACAGGACAATAACGTGAATGAACAAATTTCATTGTGAGGCTGAGCTGAGAGTGAGAACCCAACATGACCTGTGTACAAGCGATGTGACTCATGTAGTGGATGAAGTGTCTTTGGGATTCTCTGCCGTGGGGAGTTCAGGATTGCCTTTTATTCACCATGCTCCGGGGAAGTTATTTAACCACTTTCTCTCCCCAGCGTCTTAAATGTAACTATTTTGCTGCCAGATTGCATCTTGGTCATTTCTTGTTAAATGGTTTATTTATCATGCCTGAATAATGTTAGCATTTTAAATTATAGATATTAATACACAATTTATGTCTGGGTAGAAAATAAATTCCTCTGGTGTTATTACTGTCCTATTAACTTTTAAAGCTATTAAAATGTTTATGGCTACTGAGTGGCTTTCTTGAAATCGCCCAATTATCAATAAGAGCTATAAGTATTTTACATTATCGCTACAATGAGCTATTCTCTGCACTTAAATGTAATTAAGCAGGAATCAAAGTGACATATATAGGACACATGTTTAGTAACACGTGTGATATTCCTTGTTTTCCCCTTGGGGCGTGCTTACATTTATCAGATAAGTATTTTGCTTCTCCCACCTTTTACAAAAAATAGGCTGTTGGATTGGTACAGTGGGCCCTTGTTTACGGTGCTATTAATCTCATGTCAGTATCGCTCCTTTAACACTCTAAGGCAGGGGTCTCAAACTCATCTGGGTGTATGGGCCGCACAGAGGGAAAAAAAAACATAATTTGGGGGGCCGCATTCTTTGCAGGACACAGTCACATTTTTATTGGTACCATATATAATATAATTTTTTTTTTTTTTTTTTACACACCTTTGGATCACTGATTTTGAACATTTTCACTTGTTTGTTATAGCAAGCGTGCACATTCTTTGTTTAAATATAAAAAAAATATATATATTTTTTTTTACATTTTATTCCTTTCTTGTAACTAATAGTCTTACAATTAGCACTATATAGAAATTTTGACCAACATCTTTTAGTAATGTTCCCCATCCCTGTCCCTTTCTTGTAGTAATGTACCTCATCCTTGTCCCCATCCTATAGTAATGTTCCCCATCCTTGTCCCAATCTTGTAGTAATGTGCCTAATCCTTGTCCCTATGTTATAGTAATGTGCCCATCCTTATAACCATCCTATTGTAATGTCCCCAGCCTTGTCCCCATCTTATCGTAAGCTGCCCATCCTGTACTAATGTGTTCATCCTTGTCCCCATCCTATAGTAATGTCCCCAATCTATAGTAATGTGTCCATCCTTGTCCCCCATCTTATAGTAATGTTCCCCATCCTTGTCCCCTTGTAGCAATGTCCCCATCCTATAGTACTGTCCCATCCAATAGTAATGTGCCAACCTTGTCCCCATCCTATAGTAATGTCCCCAGCCTTATCCCTATTCTATAGTAATGTTTCCATTCTTGTCCCCTTGTAGTAATGTCCCTATCCTGTAGTACTGTGCCCACCTTGTCCCCATCGTATAGTCATGTGCTCACCTTGTCCCCATCCTATAGTCATGTGCTCACCTTGTCCCCATCCTATAGTAATATCCCCAGCCTTGTCCCCAGTCTATAGTAATAATGTCCCCATCCAATAGTATTGTGCCCATCCTTGCAATGTGCCCATCCTAGTCGCCATCCTACAGTAATGTGCTCACCTTGTCCCCATCCTATAGTAATGTCCCCAGCCTTGTCCCCATTCTATAGTAATAATGTCCCCATCCAATAGTATTGTGTCCATCCTTGTTGCCATCCTATAGTAATGTCCCCTGCCTTCTCCCTATCCTATAGTAATGTGCTCACCTTGTCCCGAACCTATAGTAATGTGGCGGTGGCTGAAAGGGGGCAGTGGCGCTATAACTTACCGATCGCTCCCCTCACCTTCCACAGACGCCGGAGTGAAGCTGAGGGGAGCGGTCTCCGACCCCAGATCCAAATTGATTGGAGAGATCCGGTCTCTCCAATCAGAGCTGGGGGCGGTTGAAACAGAGGTCACCCAGCTCCAGCCAATGATCGGTGCTATAGCTGCTCTGATCATGGCTGAATTTCAATGTTTCAACCATTTTCAATGGCTAAAACATTACAATGGCTGTGATTGGCTGAGCGGCATTCGTCAGCCAATCACAGCCTCTGTAGGTCCGGGGAGGAGACACCACCCCTTCTGAGATCAGGCAGAGGTCCCCTCCTCCTCGAATCTAAGGTATTTGCAGCGATCGCAGCCACGAGGGCTCCGGGGCCGCGATTTTGCCATGACGTACCGGGTACGTCATGGATCCTTAAGTACCAGGGAGCCATGACGTACCCAGTATGTCATAGATTGCTAAGGGGTTAATGTGCCATCCTACACACACACACACACACACACACACCATTCTTCTCACCTGTCCTGCATTCCCTCGGCTGCCTCATCTCTGCTTCATGCGGCCCCCAGGCCCGTGCCCCCGGTGACTATCGCAGCAGGTGCAGGGGCTCCCTCCCCGCCGGCCCCCACACATGTAACCTCCACGCCTGAATAAAAATCACCTTATGCACAGCAACAATCTGGTGAGTGCCATTTTTCTACAAACCCATACAGCAATTTGTTACCATTGGGTTTTTTTGGAGACTGCGTGGCAAAATAAATCACGGAGCCGTGTCAGTTTTGATCAGCATCACATATTGATATTACCAATACAAGTTTGTGGGTCTGTGAAAATCAGAAATTAAAATTGTAATGAATCGGAGAAGATTTCCATATTAATTTTTCATATGTCAAAATTGCTGCTGTAACTCTGATGGTAAAGATTGTATCACTGACCAAACTGGTGAAAATTGGACGAAAAACACTGATGACCGTCAGACTGACTGAAGGCACTGACATCTGAATGAGATCTAACTTAGTTTACATGGAACATAATTGTACTCCCCTGGGTGCGAAATTCGGATTTGATGCAGAAATGTGATAGATTTCATCCTTAGTAATTCCACTTCATTTCTGCAGGAAAACTGGATCATAATCTACATTTAAGATATGGATTGTGGTGAATTAGCCAGGAAAGTAAAATTCCAACATCTGGCAATCCTGAATTTGACACCAGATTGCTATTTTATGTTCGTCCATAGAGAATAGATTTGATTTGTTCATTCATTTGTAAGTGCAAATTTTAAAAAGTTCAGTACATGAGATTGTTGGCTGACCACTACGGATATTGTGGGCGATATGAGATATAATGCTATGTCTTCTGTAGTCAGAGGATTTAAAGACTCCTAACACTATGTGCCCCCGATCCAGACATGCTGTGTCCTGGATACAGCATGTCCTCTCCTGTGGGGCCACGAGTGTGCGCCACAGAAGACTGCAACTCTTTGTGCCCACAAACCAGGCTTAGGCACTGTGGCCTTTCTCTCCGTTCTCTCTGCGGAGAACACTTGCGGCTCCCAGCAATAAATTGACATGCTGCGGCTTGGGAAGCCACTACTCATGTCGGTTCATGCTGTGGAAAAACAAGCACAGTGGGAATGGGATTTCTAGAAATTCTATCCACTGTGCTTGTACTGCACATCGCAGCGTTTTTGGTCAAAGTGAAAGTGTTCTTTGTAATTCTTTGTGTAATACGCTTACCTTAATGGGATTTTTTGTTTTTGTTTTCTAGGATACCCAAAAAGCAAAACAGTTTCTTCCCTTCTTGCAGAGAGCTGGGCGTTCAGAAGCAATTGTAGAATATGTATTCAGTGGGTCCAGGCTGAAACTTTACATGCCAAAGGAAACTTGCCTTATCACCTTCCTCCTGGCCGGTAAGTGAGGATTTTACAGAGAAAATGCTTTCTAACAATTGAGTCCAGTTTTTTTTTCTGTGCTGCACTGGATCTACATTAGATCCATTTGGAGTTTGTTTGCATATCAGTCTTATTTGCTAGAAAAAATAGCACATCATGCAGCACTTCACTTCAAAATTACTATCTAATTCTTAGGCTAGGTTCACATTTCCATTAAAATGTATCAGTCACAATCCGTGGCTATGGTAAACAACGCAATCTGTTTAGCGGATTCCGTTGTGTCCCATAGACTTGCATTAGTGGCGGATTGCGACTGATTACCTTGTGTTGCATCCGCTGCGTCGCGGTCAGTCGCTCCGAGCGGGAGCAACGCAGAATGTAACGTTTTTCTGGCCGTCAACATTAACGCGCCGTGCAGGAATCCGACAAGCTTGTAATGGATGTCTATGGTGCTGGATTCCGTCGTAATCAGTCTTACGACGGAATCCAGCGCTGGATTCCGTCATGCTCTACTGAGCATGCCCAGCATGTTTAGCACACCCATTGGGCTGTCCCAAACACAAACGGATCATGACTGATCCGTCAAAAAACGGACGCACAGCGGATGTAACGGACGCGACAGATCAGTTTTTTTCACAGGATTCCTGTGAAAGAAATCCTGTGAAAAACACATCCGTCAGTTGACATCTAAAAAACGACTGATCCGTCACTGACGTACCTGACGGATTTAAAACAACGGAAATGTGAACCTAGCCTAACACAGTGGGGATCAGTCTTGCACCATTGTAACATGATATCAATGTGACCAGTTGTATTTGTGCATTAGTAGTGCCTATTACTCTAATAAATTTGTTAAAAATGACCAAAAGAAGATCTTTAGTAGTAAAGTGCATATTGTTATAAAGTTAATTTCCCACAACGAGTTTTTGGTGAGTTTTTGACACTGTATATTTTCACTCTGCAAAAAAAAGTTTCATCTTACAGTTCCAGCCAAGTGTATTCGATATATAGAAATTGGCCTGTGGTGCATGTTTCAGGTTGCATAAAATTGCATTAGAAGCGGCAAAACTGCAGATAAAAATTACTTATGCTGCAAAACCACACTAAGGCTATGTGCCCACGGGGAAAGTGTCCTGTGGATATATCCGCAGGACATTCCGCAGGAGCTCCCAGAAAACCGCAGCACAACTCTGTCTACTTGCTGCGGTTTTATTGCGGAATGTCCTGCGGATATGCTGCGGTCATTCTGCATTGAGGATACAGTACCATGGCTGCGGCACTGCATCCTCAATGCAGAACAAGTGCTGCAGTGATCGGTGAGTTCATACTTGCCTCCATCATGCAGCACTGCACTCTCCAGCTGTGTTTGTCTTCACATTGCTGGAGAAGGTGGGTGGGCCTGCACTAGTTCTGGCTGTCACATGACTGGAGCTCGTGCAGGCCTTGCCAACCACCTCCTGCTTCATGCTCCTGGCTCCACTGCGCTTCTCTGCTCCGGAGGAAGTGACTCCGGTGTCTGCTATCAAGGCAGGTAAGTATATGGGACCCTGTGGAGAAATCCGCAAGAATAATTCACATGCTGCAGATTTTTCCGCAGGGAAATCCGCATTATTTCCGCTGCGGAAAAAAACGCAGCATGGGCACAGCACTCCCCAAATGCCATAGAAAGGGCTGGGGATTCGCTGTACTGCGTATTTTTGAAAAATCCGCGTAATTTCCATGAAAAAATCGTGGCAAATTCCACGAATTTTCCACAGCATGGGCACATAGCCTAAGAATGCACAAAATTTGCACACAGCAGTTTCTGCAAAGTTTTGTCAAAGCCAAATGCTGAGAAGTATCTAGAACAAAGCAACTTCATTTAAAACAGAACATACTAAAAGGAGACAAAAACTCTGGTGCCAAATAAGTGGTAAAAATGCACGTAAATTAATTTGCCTAAATGCTGCAGACATGGGAAAAACCTGAAGCATCAAAAACTCCCTAAATTCTCATTGTGGGAATGTGCTCTTAGATGGAGTTTGCATGAAGTTCCCATCAGCTGATGCTTCTAGTCAGTACACACTGGTAACTCTGTAACTAGAAAAGGGTGGTGACATGTATACAGTTCCAGTGTTTGTTCCCTTTCTATGTGAAATTCAGCACTGGTCTCCACAGGTTTCCCAGTGGATCCTGATTTACTGTACTTTCTAACCATTACTAGTCTTCGCTAGAGTTGAGCGCGGTTCGTGGTTCTCCAGTTCTAGGCTCGAGTGATTTTTGGGCTGTTCGAGATCGAACTAGAACTCGAGCTTTTTGCTAAAAGCTCGATAGTTCTAGATACGTTCGAGAACGGTTCTAGCAGCAAAAAGCAGGGCTTTTTACAGCTACAGTGTGCAGGAGCCATCGCTGGCAGCCTGCCACAAGCTGGTAACCAAGATAAACATCGGGTATCCAAGCAAAGCGCTTTGGTTAGTAACCCGATGTTTATCTTAGTTACGTGCAGGAAGCCCACACTTCCCGCTCAGCTCACTCCGCCCCCTCCTGCCCGCGGCATGTATACATACATATACACACACACACACACACACACTCTCACTCACGCACACCCCCCCCCCTCCCAGCTACAGTGTGCAGGAGCCATCGCTGGCAGCCTGCCACAAGCTGGTAACCAAGATAAACATCGGGTATCCAAGCAAAGCGCTTTGGTTAGTAACCCGATGTTTATCTTAGTTACGTGCAGGAAGCCCACACTTCCCGCTCAGCTCGCTCCGCCCTCTCCTGCCCGCGGCATGTATACATACATATACACACACGCACACACACACACACTCTCACCCCCCCCCCCCCCCCGCTCGGCTTACCTGCGGTGATGAAGTCCCGCCATCCCGACCTCAGCGCTGTCACTGTCCTCCATGGCCGCCGCTTGTCACATCACCTATCGCTTCCGACCCGAGACTGACACTGGCGGTGACGTCACGGACCTCTCGCGATACTTGATGTGAAGGCGCCGGTCGTTGACCTCAGTGACAGGGGCTGTCAGTGTGCTGGAGATCAGCGCAGGTAATGTACCTCGCTGACAGCAGCACTTGTCACCCCCCTGCAGTGACCTGGGCTGACCCATTGATGTTCGCTCAGGTCACTGCATTGCTCTCCCAGCCAATGGGGAATATCCTGCTCTTCATTGACTGGGACAGTGTGGATCGTCATGGCAACCCCTTGGATTACACCAGACCTGGATTTGTTTTTCTTTCTAATAAATTGGTTAAAGAGGGAATGTTTTGGGGAGTGTTTTTTCAAATAAAAATGTGTTTGTCGTCTATTTTTTTTTTATTACTGACTGGGTTGGTGATGTCGGGTATCTGATAGACGCCTGACCTCACCAACCCCAGGGCTTGATGCCAGGTGACATTACACATCTGGTATTAACCCCATATATTACCCCGTTTTCCACCGCACCAGGGCGCGGGATGAGCTGGGGCGAAGCACCAGGATTGGCGCATCTAATGGATGCGCCACTTCTGGGGCGGCTGCGGCCTGCTATTTTTAGGCTTGGGAGAGTCCAATAACCATGGACCTCCCTAGTCTGAGAATATCAGGCCCCAGCTTTCTGCTTTACCTTGGCTGGTGATCCAATTTTGGGGGACCCCTACGTGTTTTTTTTTTTTTTAAATTATTTATTTAATTTAAAATAACAGCGTGGGGTGCCCTCAGTTTTGGATTACCAGCCAAGGTGAGGTTGCCAGCTGTGGTCTGCAGGCTGCAGCCGTCTGCTTTACCCTAGCTGGCTACAAAACTAGGGGGAACCCTACGTCATTTTTTTTTTTCATTTTTTTGGCTAAATACAAAGCTAAGCACCCCTTAGTGCCACATGAAAGGCACCAAAGGGTGCTCCACTTTTTCTCCACTTTTTCTCCACTTTTTCTCCATTTATTCTCCACTTTTTCTCCACTTTTTCTCCATTTTTTTCTCCACTTTTTCTCCACTTTTTCTCCACTTTTTCTCCACTTTTTCTCCACTTTTTCTCCACTTTTTCTCCACTTTTTCTCCACTTTTTCTCCACTTTTTCTCCACTTTTTCTCCACTTTTTCTCCACTTTTTCTCCACTTTTTCTCCACTTTTTCTCCACTTTTTCTCCACTTTTTCTCCACTTTTTCTCCACTTTCTCTCCACTTTTTCTCCACTTTTTCTCCTCTTAATCTCCACTTTTTCTCCTCTTATGCTCCACTTTTTCTCCACTTTTTCTCCACTTTTTCTCCACTTTTTCTCCACTTTTTTCTCCACTTTTTTCTCCACTTTTTCTCCTCTTATGCTCCACTTTTTCTCCACTTTTTCTCCACTTTTTCTCCTCTTATGCTCCACTTTTTCTCCACTTTTTCTCCACTTTTTCTCCACTTTTTTCTCCACTTTTTCTCCTCTTATGCTCCACTTTTTCTCCACTTTTTCTCCTCTTATGCTCCACTTTTTCTCCACTTTTTCTCCACTTTTTCTCCACTTTTTCTCCACTTTTACTCCACTTTTTCTCCACTTTTTCTCCACTTTTTCTCCACTTTTTCTCCACTTTTTCTCCTCTTATGCTCCACTTTTTCTCCACTTTTTCTCCTCTTAATCTCCACTTTTTCTCCTCTTATGCTCCACTTTTTCTCCACTTTTTTCTCCACTTTTTTCTCCACTTTTCTCCACTTTTCTCCACTTTTTCTCCTCTTATGCTCCACTTTTTCTCCACTTTTTCTCCTCTTAATCTCCACTTTTTCTCCTCTTATGCTCCACTTTTTCTCCACTTTTTCTCCACTTTTTTCTCCACTTTTTCTCCACTTTTTCTCCTCTTATGCTCCACTTTTTCTCCACTTTTTCTCCTCTTAATCTCCACTTTTTCTCCTCTTATGCTCCACTTTTTCTCCACTTTTTTCTCCACTTTTTTCTCCACTTTTCTCCACTTTTCTCCACTTTTTCTCCTCTTATGCTCCACTTTTTCTCCACTTTTTCTCCTCTTAATCTCCACTTTTTCTCCTCTTATGCTCCACTTTTTCTCCACTTTTTCTCCACTTTTTTCTCCACTTTTTCTCCACTTTTTCTCCTCTTATGCTCCACTTTTTCTCCACTTTTTCTCCACTTTTTCTCCACTTTTACTCCACTTTTACTCCACTTTTACTCCACTTTTACTCCACTTTTACTCCACTTTTTCTCCACTTTTTCTCCTCTTATGCTCCACTTTTTCTCCACTTTTTCTCCTCTTAATCTCCACTTTTTCTCCTCTTATGCTCCACTTTTTCTCCACTTTTTCTCCACTTTTTCTCCTCTTATGCTCCACTTTTTCTCCACTTTTTCTCCACTTTTTCTCCACTTTTTCTCCACTTTTTCTCCTCTTATGCTCCACTTTTTCTCCACTTTTTCTCCACTTTTTCTCCACTTTTTCTCCTCTTATGCTCCACTTTTTCTCCACTTTTTCTCCACTTTTACTCCACTTTTTCTCCACTTTTTTCTCCACTTTTTCTCCTCTTATGCTCCACTTTTTCTCCACTTTTTCTCCACTTTTTCTCCACTTTTTCTCCACTTTTTCTCCACTTTTTCTCCACTTTTTCTCCTCTTATGCTCCACTTTTTCTCCACTTTTTCTCCACTTTTTCTCCACTTTTTCTCCTCTTATGCTCCACTTTTTCTCCACTTTTTCTCCACTTTTTCTCCACTTTTTCTCCACTTTTTCTCCACTTTTTTCTCCACTTTTTTCTCCACTTTTTTCTCCACTTTTTTCTCCACTTTTTCCTCCACTTTTTCTCCACTTTTTTCTCCACTTTTTCTCCACTTTTTCTCCACTTTTTCTCCACTTTTTCTCCACTTTTTCTCCACTTTTTCTCCACTTTTTCTCCACTTTTTCTCCACTTTTTCTCCACTTTTTCTCCTCTTATTCTCCACTTTTTCTCCTCTTATTCTCCATTTTTTTCTCCACTTTTTCTCCACTTTTTCTCCACTTTTTCTCCACTTTTTCTCCACTTTTTCTCCACTTTTTCTCCACTTTTTCTCCACTTTTTCTCCACTTTTTCTCCACTTTTTCTCCACTTTTTCTCCACTTTTTCTCCACTTTTTCTCCACTTTTTCTCCACTTTTTCTCCACTTAATCTCCACTTTTTCTCCTCTTATGCTCCACTTTTTCTCCACTTTTTCTCCTCTTATGCTCCACTTTTTCTCCACTTTTTCTCCTCTTAATCTCCACTTTTTCTCCTCTTATGCTCCACTTTTTTCTCCACTTTTTTCTCCACTTTTTTCTCCACTTTTTCTCCACTTTTTCTCCTCTTATGCTCCACTTTTTCTCCACTTTTTCTCCACTTTTTCTCCTCTTATGCTCCACTTTTTCTCCTCTTTTTTCTCCACTTTTTTCTCCACTTTTTTCTCCATTTATTCTCCACTTTTTCTCCACTTTTTCTCCACTTTTTCTCCACTTTTTCTCCACTTTTTCTCCACTTTTTCTCCACTTTTTTCTCCACTTTTTTCTCCACTTTTTTTCCACTTTTTCTCCACTTTTTCTCCACTTTTTCTCCACTTTTTCTCCACTTTTTCTCCTCTTAATCTCCACTTTTTCTCCACTTTTTCTCCACTTTTTCTCCACTTTTTCTCCACTTTTTCTCCTCTTATTCTCCACTTTTTCTCCACTTTTTCTCCATTTTTTCTCCACTTTCTCTCCACTTTTTCTCCACTTTTTCTCCACTTTTTCTCCTCTTAATCTCCACTTTTTCTCCACTTTTTTCTCCACTTTTTCTCCTCTTATGCTCCACTTTTTCTCCACTTTTTCTCCACTTTTTCTCCACTTTTTCTCCACTTTTTCTCCACTTTTTCTCCACTTTTTCTCCACTTTTTTCTCCACTTTTTCTCCACTTTTTCTCCTCTTATGCTCCACTTTTTCTCCACTTTTTCTCCTCTTAATCTCCACTTTTTCTCCACTTTTTCTCCACTTTTTCTCCACTTTTTCTCCTCTTATTCTCCACTTTTTCTCCACTTTTTCTCCACTTTTTCTCCACTTTTTCTCCTCTTATTCTCCACTTTTTCTCCACTTTTTCTCCATTTTTTTCTCCACTTTTTCTCCACTTTTTCTCCACTTTTTCTCCACTTTTTCTCCACTTTTTCTCCACTTTTTCTCCACTTTTTCTCCACTTTTTCTCCACTTTTTCTCCACTTTTTCTCCTCTTATGCTCCACTTTTTCTCCACTTTTTCTCCACTTTTTCTCCTCTTATGCTCCACTTTTTCTCCACTTTTTCTCCACTTTTTCTCCACTTTTTCTCCACTTTTTCTCCACTTTTTTCTCCACTTTTTCTCCTCTTATGCTCCACTTTTTCTCCACTTTTTTCTCCACTTTTTCTCATCTTATGCTCCACTTTTTTCTCCACTTTTTTTCTCCACTTTTTTCTCCATTTATTCTCCACTTTTTCTCCACTTTTTCTCCACTTTTTCTCCACTTTTTCTCCACTTTTTCTCCACTTTTTCTCCACTTTTTCTCCACTTTTTCTCCACTTTTTCTCCTCTTAATCTCCACTTTTTCTCCACTTTTTCTCCACTTTTTCTCCACTTTTTCTCCACTTTTTCTCCACTTTTTCTCCACTTTTTCTCCACTTTTTCTCCACTTTTTCTCCACTTTTTCTCCACTTTTTCTCCACTTTTTCTCCACTTTTTTCTCCACTTTTTTCTCCACTTTTTCTCCACTTTTTCTCCTCTTATGCTCCACTTTTTCTCCACTTTTTTCTCCACTTTTTTCTCCACTTTTTCTCCACTTTTTCTCCTCTTATGCTCCACTTTTTCTCCGTTCTTTTTCTATGGTCGGTCTACCCATTAGCTCTGCCATGCATACTGTAGCTCTACACCTACTGCACATGTTACTTTATGATTGACATCTCTTTCGTACCAGAGCTGTCTAAGCCTACTCTGACCCCATATTTGTCATTACTATATTGTCCTTGTACTGTATTATGACATTTGTATCATGTGTTTCATTTCTTGCTGTGTTGCAATTTTTTTGCTGCATCCCAATTGTACCTCTACATTGTTCGAGTTTATGTTATTGTTCTCTCACTCTTATGTGATACTGATTATTGTCATTTTTCATGATTACATGCAGATAAGTCCAATCTGACGAAGGCTCAGGCCGAAACGTCATTTGTAACTTGTTTTGGACAAAAACATATATGCTTATGAAAAAAAAAATTTCTTAATACGGACCAATAAAGAGTGATTTTGCATTACTATCCATTGTGACTTACTGACTTAGTCTGGGAGATTTAGAGTGCCGAGGTTACTCACTAATTTTATCTATTATTACCTCTGAGCACCTATATACCAGTGAGCAGAGCTTCCTCTACAGTAGTTCTCCTGATAAGGCATGCCCTTACCTCATGAGCAGGGCATTGCAGCTTTGGTAGCAACCATTACGACATGGACTCTGCTGCTGTGGACCCGGGGAGAGTGAGTGCAGATTCATTGCACCCACACTCCTCACATGAAGGGTCCGCACTCCTAGAAAATGGGGGATACGTTCCCTGAGTGTCTCCCCCCCATATTCTAGACGGTCCAGAGTCGTCGTGGGACCCCTTTATTTTTTTTCTTACAATAAATTGGTGAAAGAGGAAATGTTTTGGGGACTGTTTTTTCAAATAAATTTCTTTTGTCGATTTTTTGTTTTTGTTAGTACTGACAGTTTATGATGTTGGGTATCTAATAGACGCCATGACATCACAAACTGCTGGGCTTGATCTCAGGTGACTTTACAGCTAGTATCAACCCGATTTATTACCCCGTTTGCCACTGCACCAGGGCACGGGATGAGCTGGGGTGAAGCGCCAGGATTGGCGCATCTAGTGGATGCGCCACATCTGGGGTGCCTGCAGCCTGCTATTTTTAGGCTGTGAAGGCCCAATAACTATGGACCTTCCCACCCTGAGAATACCAGACCACAGCTGTCCGCTTTACCTTGGCTGGTGATCCAATTTGGGGGGGACCCTACTTTTATTGTGTAATTATTAATATTTATAAAATAATTATAAAAAAGAGCCTGAGGGGACCTCCATATTGGATCCCCAACCACGGTAAAGCTGCCAGCTGTGGTTTTCAGGCTACAGCCGTCTGCTTTACCCTAGCTGGCTATCAAAAATGGGGGGACCCAACGTAATTTTTTTTTTTAACTATTTTTTAAATAGAAAAAATTAATGGGCTTCCCTGTATTTTGATTGACAACCAAGGTAACGGCAGGCAGATGGGGGTGGCAACCCATAGCTGTCTGCTTTATCTGCGCTGAGAATCAAAAATACCGCGGAGCGCTACGTCATTTTTTTAAAGATTTATTTTTACAGCACTGTGATGTCCAGCAATCAAAATACAGGGAAGCCCATTTTATTTTTAGTTATTTAAATAAATAATTAAAAAAAATATATATGGGCTCCCGCTGCATTTTTTGTATTGCTAGCTAAGGGTAATCCAAGCAGCTACTGGCTGCTAACCCCCACTGCTTGGTGTTACCTTCACTGGCAATGGAAAATCCAGGGAAGCATTTTTTATTTTTTTTTGCCAAAAAACTACAAAAAAAGGACGTGAGCTTCGCCATATTTTTGTATGCTAGCCAGGTATAGCAGGCAGGTGCTGGAAGAGTTGGATACAGCGCCAGAAGATGGCGCTTCTATGAAAATGCCATTTTCTGAGGTGGCTGCAGACTGCAATTCGCAGCAGTGGGGCCCAGAAAGCTCAGGCCAACCGGTGGTGCGGATTCCAGTCCCCAGCTGCCTAGTTGTACCTGGCTGGACACAAAAATGGGGCAAAGCCTACGTCATTTGTTTTCTAATTATTTCATGAAATTCATGAAATAATAAAAAAAGGGCTTCCCTTTATTTTTGGTTCCCAGCCGGGTACAAATAGGCAACTGGGGGTTGGGGGCAGCCGTACCTGCCTGCTGTACCTGGCTAGCATACAAAAATATGGCGAAGCCCACATAATTTTTTCAGGGGGCAAAAAACTTCTGCATACAGTCCTGGATGGAGTATGCTGAGCCTTGTAGTTCTGCAGCTGCTGTCTGTCTGTATGGAGAAGAGCAGACAGCAGCTGCAGAACTACAAGGCTCAGCATACTCCATCCAGGACTGTATGCAGAAGTTTTTTGCCCACCAAAAAAATGACGTGGGCTTCACCATATTTTTGTATGCTAGCCAGGTACAGCTGGCAGCCACGGGCTGCCTCCAACCCCCAGTTGCCTATTTGTACCCGGCTGGGAACCAAAAATATAGGGAAGCCCGTTTTTTTTAATTATTTCACTTATTTCATGAAATAATTAAAAAACAAATGACGTGGGCTTCGCCCTATTTTTGTCCAGCCGGGTACAACTAGGCAGCTGGGTATTGGAATCCGCAGCACAGGTTAGCCCGAGGTTTGTGGGCGCCTCTGCTGCGGATTTCAGTCCGCAGCCGTCCCAGAAAATGGCGCTCTCATAGAAGCGCCATCATCTGGCGCTGTATCCAACTCTTCCAACAGCCCTGGAGCCGGGTGGCTTGTTGGGTAATCATGAGTTAATACTGGCTTTGTTTTACCAGCCAGTATTAAGCCAGAGATTCTTAATGTCAGGCACGTTTGACCCGGCCATTAAGAATCTCCAATAAAGGGTTAAAAAAAAGACACCACACAGAGAAAAAATACTTTAATAGAAATAAATACACAGACACATTAGAGACTCCATCTTTATTACCCCCTGTCAGCCCTCCACGATCCTGCTCTTCTGTCTTCTTTCTTTCTAGTGTAGTAGTAGTGACGATTGTAGTGAGGAAGGATGAGATTCACCAGCCCATCACTTGGGGCTGGGGAGCCTCCATCCTCACTACAATGCTCACTACAATCGCGAAGCAGCGTGCAGCCTTCACTCCGTGAGTGATCACTGCTGGCTGCTAGCGGTAACGCTGACAGACGCGTTACCATAGCAACGGTGCTCTCGGAGCCGCGGTTAGCGGTGACGTCACCGCTAACTGCGTTGCTATGGCAACGGTGATCTCCGTTAATGACCGGCTGTGTCAGCCGGTCCCTAACGGAACGGGGAGTCGACCGTGTGCTAGAGCATGTCGCCGGTACACGGCGATACACATATGTGCACCGTGTACCGGAGAGATGCACTCGCAGGTCCTACATGATGTGTCAGTCATGTGACCAGTCTGTAGCCAATGAGATAATAGCCACGTGACTGGTCACATGGCTATTTTGACGTCACGATAGGTCCTGCTTCTCTGCTGGCAGTGCAGGTCACCGGGAGGATTCAGCGATCATCGGATGGAATAGCAGCAGGAGACAGAGTGCAGAAGGGATCGCGAGGACCGGTAAGTGTTATGGCAATGTTTATTAACTGTTTGTGTACATTTATAATGCATTTTTATGTGTTTGTGATTGCCTCCCATTATAGCCTATACGTTCGAGTTCGGTTCGTCGAATGTTCGACGAGCCGAACTCGAACGGGACCTCCGTTCGGCGAACCACCTCGAGCCGAACCGTGACCGGTTCGCTCATCTCTAATCTTCGCCTTCTATGCACAGCACTTCATACTGTGGGCGTCACACCAGAAAGTATTTTACCTCCTGCTCTTCTAACCAAACTCTGTTTGCCGTACATGTTTGTATGTGACTTTTGTTTGTTTGCTATAGAACAGTGCCACAGTGAAGACCAGTATTCAAGAATGATGATTACCATTACATGTCTGCGCTGGACAATCTGCCATATGTCAGAAAATAAAAAATGATACATCATCTTTCTATTTAATAGTAAAAACATTAGTCATGCATATTAGTGCTAGTAAGCGGTCTCTACACAGATCTCAGGCTTATCCTTTGGCCAACTGACACTTGCCTTAAAGGGAACCTGTCATGCTGAAAATATTATTGGATCTGTGGCAGGATATTTAAGAGCAGGAGGACCTGATGAGGTTCATATACATTTTTGTGGGAAAAAATTAAGTATAATTTGTATTTTATTCATTGAAATCCCTGATATTTCTATGTAAAAAAGTCCAGTAGGCGGTCCAGCTAGTGACTGACAGTCTACCTGTCTGACTTCATATACAGAGATAGCTGTCAATCACGGAGTATTACAGGAGTCATTCATACAAGGGATTTTAATGAATAAAATACAAGTTAGAGCTCATTCAGACGTCCGTTCTTCTTGTACAAGTTCTGTTCATGGTTTTCACACGTATTAGTCTGTCGGTTGTTCGCATGCCCGTGCAGTTTTGCAGACTGAGCAACCTGAACAAATTCACAGAGAAATGACTGATTTTTATTTGCGTTTCAGATCAAATCGCCAATGCAAATTTATTGGTCTGTGGAAAAAAATCAGACAGCATTCAATTCCCATCCATATTTCATTAGTTTTTCACTAACTATTATGAAAAGCTTGAAAAGCCTCCATTGGTTGGTGGGGCGGTGGGCGTTCATCTATGAAAAACTAATTAAACTTTGTCCAAACTCTGATGGTAAAAAGTGACACACTGCCTGAACTCTGATAAAGAACACTGATGAAATTTGACCATTTTTTGCACCTGGAAGAAATCACTGATGTCTTAAAGAACCCTTGTATATTGAATTTTTTCCCACATACCAACATATTCTGCTCAGCTTCTCTTTCCCACCCTGTCCACAGATCAGACTGCATGTACTACTTGACAATTTATTTTAAAGGAAATCTGTCAGCAGGTTTTTCTATGTAAGCGGAGAACATCATGCTGCATGGGTTAAAAAACAAAAAGCAGCTGTGCTGCTCTTCTCAGTCTGTGTGCTGTTTATTTAAACTAAAGGCTTTATCACCTTCTGCTTACTAGTGATGGTCTAGGGCTTGTTACTGGTCAGATGCTCAGGCAGCTCCAGCATTTTGCAAAGTCAATGATTGTCCGCTTCGGTTCTCCACCCACATACAGCCAATCATAAACAGAGCATTTCCGGCAGGAGGGAGGGTGTTTTTCTTGTTTTTAAGTTTGGTCACACTACATCCAAGAAGGTTTTTATCCCCAAGGAGAACCATTCAGAGATTTGAATGGCTCTCATCAGGTTGCATGCACACATCATGCAGTAGACAAAGCCTGTGCGTTGTGATAGTTTTTCCACAGATGAAATATCAGAGCACCTGCAATACTCGGCAGAGCTCCGCAAGTAACAGAGCACCCTGATGCTCAGTCGTGATGAGCAGTGCCGAGCATGCTCACTTATCACTAGTGATTACCTTTACTGGACTACAATATCTCGTGCACGGCAGTCTGACACACCCTCTCTCGTGATTGATACCTCACGGTCAAAGTACAATCACTACTGAGCGCCTGGTGTGGGCGGGCGCAGCTTTCCCAGCTCTGCTACTTCTGCTGATCTAAAAGCTTTGATTGCGGGAGAATGGCTGCAACGGAGTTAAACACTGTTGGATTCATCTCTTTGACTACATCATGCTGCTCTCATATGAGGTGGCAAAAACCTGCTGACGGATTCCCTTTAGGCTAGTTTCACACATCTGGCTTTTCGCCGGATTCGGCGAACTCCAGTACAATGTGATACAGTACAATGGCAGCATGGCAACTTCCAGGTCACATGTTCTGGTCACATGACAGCATGTGACCGGAGCTTGTCGCGCGCCCATTGTACTGTATACACTGTACTGGAGTGCGCCGGATCCGGCGAAAAGCCATATGTGTGAAACTAGCCTTAAGGAGTCTTCTGGTGACTTTTTTTTGTTCTTATGAAATTCACAATGCTTTATCAAAATTTGTGAATGGTTATATGAAAGTCTAATAGTTTTGTAGTAGATCATTCATAGCTAAAAAATAAAATGAATAACTTTTTTAAATGATAATAGACACCACAATATATATATATATTTTTTTTAAATATATTCTCTATTTTGTTTTCTTTTGGTTTTACTAGTATATCCTATTCAGTGGCCTGCAAATCCACTGATAATTTGTTGTGGCTTGGATTTGGCATGTAATCTGATTGTGTTCCCGTCCTTAGCTGTATGAGCTGTCAGATTGCCTCTTTATCAGTTCTGCGCTTTTCATGTCAACAGCTGGAGTGATGCAGCAATTTAGTTATTCCGTGCATCCTGCACATTCATGTACTGAGGTGCAGAACTAAATATAGTTACTAGGGACACCACTGACATTACCTGCTGTGCTGTAATCCTTGGTAAGTCAGGCTGTGTGGAAGCACAAGAAAGAAAACATTGTACTGAGCACATGAGTGCTCTAATATTTTAATCACATCTACATTACTTGTCACCTGCTGACCTTGTGTGAGATTGCACTAATTTGTGTTCTATTGGCAGCTTTCAGGTTGCCAAAATATGTCTCCATAGGAGCCCAGAAACCCAGTATGGACAAAGCATTGTTATATTATGTCTAAAAGCAACTTAAAGGGAATCTGTCGCCAGACAGAGACCCTGATTCCAGTGATGTGTAACTTACGAAGCTGTTTGCTGTCATTTTGATTAAAATCAAGGTTTTATCTACTGCAGTTCTAGCAGTTATACAGAGCTCATGAATATGCTGGACTATCTGGCAGCATGCCAAGTAGTCCTCTAATGATAATCTACTGCTGATTAATCAGGGATTTTATCAAAACTGCACTAAGCAGTCCAGTAAGTGAAACTCTGCTGGAATCAGGGTCTCTGCTCCTACGTTATGCTGCTGTCAGATTAGGTGGCAAAAACCTGGTGACAAATTCTCTTTAAATAGAATCTGTCAGAACAATCCACAATCTCAAACTGTGTATATGGTCATGTTGTTATCGAAAATATAAAGTCATTCACACAATTTATTTATATTCTGGAGTCAAGACAATAAGCAGGGGAAGCTGTGGTTAGGTGAATAGAACCAAGGAGTCAAAGACCTGGGAAGTGTGTTGACACTCCCTGAGCATTCAAAGGGCACCTGTCAGGTAAGAAAAAAACAACGCTATTAATCTGCAGATAAAGAGTTAATCTGCAGGTTAATATCGTTCTGAAGGTCCCCGGTGCCAGCACCACAAAGCCCTGCTGCTGGGAGGGAATGCATTTTATTCTTCCTGGCAGCCTAAGGCTTTTAGTTATAGGGTTGGCACTGGCGTTTCTTCAGTCATTGCACTGGGCATAGTGAGCAGCTACTGCAACAGGTCCCCCAGCACTGGCTTACAATCGGCTCAGCATTAGAGCCAGCAGTGAGTCATTGCTGGGGGCACGGTTACAGCTGCCGCTCACTATGCCCTGAGCGGGGACTGAAGAGACATCTGCACCACCCCAATGACTGAAAGCCTGAGGCTGCCGGGAGGAATAGAGTTCGTTTCCTCCTGGCTGTAAGGCTCTCGGGCTGGTGCAAGGTAGCTCCAGAACGCGATTAACCTGCAGATTAACTCCATATCTGGAGGTTAGTAGTGTTTTTTTGCATACAAATTAAAAGTCTTTTTTCAGTCAGTGGCAACAGATTGTATAAGTAAAGATGTGGATGACATTACCTTTCAGGTATCAAATGACCATATAAACAGTTTGGGGGAGAGGCAGAGTAGATTGTTCAGTATCTAGATTGAATTGTAAAGATGACCTGTTACTATGTACACCTGTACAACGTCAACTGACCAATTCTTCTATGTGGTGTATGCTGGACTTTCATCGCTATCGCAGTGCTTTCCTAACATGTCCAGTACGGAATAGACGATACTGCCAGTAGAGCAATTAATTTTCCCAGGGGGCCGCATGAGAAATTGTGATGGTTTTAGAGGGCCGGACTAATATAATTAATACGGCTCTGCATCTTTATATATATATACTAAATCACTACAGCCGCCACATACTACTCTTGTAATATACATCCCTATACACTACACCTGTAATACACTACACCTCTGTATACTATACCGCTATATACTACATCACTACTCCCCTATATACACCTGTAATATACTACATCACTATATACTACACCTGTGATAACCTACATCACTACACCCCTATATACTACACTTGTATTATACTACACCTGTGATAAACTACACCACTACACCCTTATATGCTACACCTGTATTATACTACACCACTACATCACTATATACACCTGTATTATACTACACTCCTATATACTACACCTGTATTATACTACAGCACTGCACCCCTATATACACCTGTATTATACTACACCCCCCATATTTACTACACCTGTATTATACTACACCACTACACCCCTATATACACCTGTAATATACTACACCACTATATACACCTGTATTATACTACACTCCTATATACTACACCTGTATTATACTACAGCACTGCACCCCTATATACACCTGTATTATACTACACCCCCCATATTTACTACACCTGTATTATACTACACCACTACAGCCCTATATACACCTGTATTATACTACTCCTATATACTACACCTGTATTATACTACACCACTACATACTACACCTGTATTATACTACACCACTACATCACTATATATTACACCTGTAATATACTACACCCCTATATACACCTGTATTATACTACACCCCTATATACTACACCTGTACTATACTACACCACTACATACTACACATGTATTATACTACACCACTATATCACTATATACTACACCTGTAATATACTACACCACTACACCCCTATATACACCTGTATTATACTACACTCCTATATACTACACCTGTATTATACTACACAACTACACCCCTATATACACCTGTATAATACTACACTCCTATATACTACACCTGTATTATACTACACCACTACACCCCTACATACACCTGTATTATACTACACCCCTATATACACCTGTATTATACTACACCCCTATATACACCTGTATTATACTACACACCTATATGCTACACCTGTATTATACTACACCACTACACCCCTATATACACCTGTATTATACTACACCCCTATATACACCTGTATTATACTACACCACTACACCCCTATATACACCTGTATATTACTACACCACTATACCCCTATATACACCTGTATTATACTACACCCCTATATACACTTGTATTATACTACACCCCTATATACACCATTATACTACACCACTACACACCTATAAAACTACACCACTATATACTACACCCCCCATATACCACACCTGTAAAACTACATTCCCATATACTACACCACTACACCCCAAATATTTGTCAACAGTTACCCCCCTCCCCCAGCCCCCCAGGTTACTAGTAACCACTCAACTCTTCCTTCTTATTGTCCCCTCCTCAGGCACCTCCGTACGAGCCCCCCGCTGAACTGCTTCTCTTTCACATGCCCAGGCTGCGCCGATGCTGTTTTCTTAGGAGCCCCCACCGCTGCTTCTCTCCGTACGGGCCCCCGCCACTGCTGTTCTTGTACGGGCCCCCGCCGCTGCTTCCGTATGGGCCCCCGCCGCTGCTTCCGTACGGGGCCCGGCTGCTGCAGCTTCTTCTCCTGCCGGGCGGAAACTTTTGAAATGACAAACGCGCGCCGTACTGACAATATCAGGGCACACGTGTGTCACAGAGAAAGGTGTCGGGCAGGGAACAGAGGAGAGATTCCTGCGTTCCGCTGCCTGCACGGACTGTGCGGAGCTGCAGGACCGCTCCCTGCCCGGCACGCAGCGTGTGATGAGGGTGATCTGACCAGCGGTCTCCCGGAGCCTCAGATTGCCCTCATCATTGACCGGCCAGCAAGGACGCCCTGAGCCAGGCGGGCCGGTCACAGAGAGTAGGCGGGCCGAATGTGGCGAGCTATGTGATTATGTGAAATGCTTTAGATCACTACTGCTATATAATTTATTTACTTTCATAAACTACCCTATATTGAATAAAAAGGTCCCATGAAGATCAGTATAAGACTGGGTTCACATCATTATATTTTCTCCATCCAAGAAAAATGATCTTATGCTAATCAGACTCTGATTGATTAGAGTGTGATCAGAGCCTGATCAAAGAGGGATCCATTTTTCTTGGGGGTGGAGATAAGTTATTCACCCTCTCCATTCTGTCAAATCAGTAAAAATCGTAAAGCACTTGGATGTCATCTGAGTGTGGTCCGTTTTTTTTTTCATGGATTCATAGATTGGAATGGACGAGTGACATCTGCTCTTCAGAGGCAAATCGTGCATGTTGTGTTTTAGGTTTTTTTTCCTCTTACCACTTGGACATCTACACTGCCTCATTGAAAGACATTGATCTAAGCGCAAGCACCAAGAATGCCGATGTCTGCATGAGCCCTGAGAATTTATACACAATAACAATAAAACAATGTTTTACCTGTACTAACAGCATGGCTTGGAACCACGTAGCAGAACTGGGGTAAATGGCTGAAAAGAGTGTGAGAGGTTTTTGTGAGGTTTTTTTGTAATTTTTTACAATTGTTTTATTCTACCCGCTCATCGAATGCCTTTTTATATACCTGTCCTAAAGGGGGTAGTCATTACTTTTTTATTGATGGCCTGTCCTTCAGATAAGCCATCAATATCTGGTCAAATTAATAGGGTATGGCTCTGCATTACCCAGCCATGGCCACATCAGAAAAGACGGAGCTGCTGTGTTTTCCAGCAGCATTCGAGAACTTCCGTCTGATGCCGGTGCTGTTAATAGCTAATCGGCAGTTCGTAGTGTTACACCCTGACCAAATCTGATATTGTTGGCCTATGCTAAGGATAGGCCATCAATAAAAATATAGTGACTAACTTTTTAATATGCTAGCTCTTCTAGCTGTTAGGCACTTAATTTATTAATAGATTTAGAGTATCTCTGGCTGTCCATACACTAACGTTAAATCTAAGCTAGCTAACATTTCTGATAGTCATGCAGCCACCTTCAGACATCTCACTTTCATGGTCCAGATTGGACTATGAGGCTCTTAAGTTCAAGTCGGGAGACCCCCAGCAATTCTGAGCATAGTATTTAAGTCTGGACTGTCTGCACTGCAAATGTCAGTCTTGTGAAACTGGCCTACTGGTACATTTGCGAAGCTGTGGAACCCTGGCGCCTTTAACTAAACTCTACCTACTTTTAAAAAAGTTTAGAAGAGCTACATAAAATAGAAAATACGCACATTATGGTGCATGTATGGTGTTGCCATCAGAAAATTGGTGGAAAAGTTGATATTGAATATTCTCCCATATGTTTCTTTTCGTACTTGATAGTTCATGCTGAAGAGTTCAAATTGTCCCTCCAGTGAGGAAGGAGACAAACTCTAGCGCCACCTATTGGAAGTAGCAATCCTAAAAGTCAAAAGTAGCATTTTAAACAAGCCTTTTCATAAGACTAAGGATTTAATGCCAGATCAGAACCCCAATTTGCAGACAGTTTCGGGGTGATTGCCCCTCGTCAGTGCAAAATGTGGCTATCTGATCTGGCTTATGAGAAGCTATGTGGATACCACAGGGAAGACTGTTCTCCTTATGGAGACCTGGCAAACCAGTCTGGCTGCCAGTGTGGGGATAGCTGCAATGCCCCTCAATGCAATTGTCCCTTCATTGAGGAAGGAGACAAACACCAAGTCTGCAAATTGGGATTCTGATCTGGCATTGAATCCTAAGTCTTATGAAAAGGCTTATTTATAAAGCCACTTTTGACTTTTAGGATTGCTACTTCCAATAGGTGGTGCTAGAGTTTGTCTCCTTCCTCACTGGAGGGACAATTTGAATAATTCCCAGAGGGGCATTGCAGCTATAAGTCCCCTCACTGGCAGCCAGACTGGTTTGTCAGGTCTCCATCATGCTGAAGAGTGTAATGTTTAGTATTGTAGCTGGATCATTGGTTACAGTGTTCTACAAAAAATGTGATTTTTTTTTTTTTTTCTTTTTAAGTTGAATGTCCTAAAAATAATACTAAAATGCCTCCTCAAACTTTGTTCTGAATTAGGTTTGTCATAAAATCAGGCAAGAGAAAATATTCCACAACTCTTTGATTACGCCAATCACTTGTAGTATGAGCCTTCCAGAACCCATCATTGTAATTTCCGCTAAGCAGGTGATGTGTGCACATTCTAAAGTATCCCATCGGCTGAAAGAAGCAATGCTGTCCTTCATCGTGCAAAGTAGCTCACAATGGAAAATCCTTATTTCAGTAAATGAAATGAACCTTAGATCTTTTTTTTCAGTGGTGATTGAAAGTTTGTGAACTCTCCTGAATTTTCTATATTTCTGCATATTTTCATCTAAAATGTCATTAGATTTTCACAAAAGTCTCTGAGGTAAGTAATTTTTATTGAAGAAAATATTCCAATATAACTTGTTTGTGACGGACAATAGTAACGCTGATCACTGCTGTTAGAGACACATGGCAGCTATGAAATATAACCAGAATATGCCCTTTTTAGTGGAGTCTCTTGAGCACCCTCAAAACACCCTGACACACCCCATTACGTAACAGTATGTCAAGGAGCATTGAGGGGTTAATCATTCTGTTGTTGAATGACTTGTGTGCTTTAGGTTACTGTCTTGATGTTTGACTCAGATTCTCTTGAGATTTAGCTCATTGAAAGATGTCCTGACATTTACCTCTTAGACTAGGTTCACATTTCTGTTTAATTTGTATCAGTCACAATCCGCGGCTCTGGTAAACAACGGAATCCGTTTGGTGGATTCCGTTGTTCCCATAGACTTGTATGAGTGGCGGATTGTGACTGATGATGTTGCGATGCATCTTCCGCCCGACTGATCAGTCGTGGAACAACTGACCGCTGGGCGGCAGGAACGCAGCCTGTAACGTTTTTTGAGCAGCGCAATCCGTAGGATTTCGCTGCGCATGCTCTCTCTGGCTCCCTGCACAGTTAACCAGGGTACACATCGGGTTACTAAGCAATGCGCTTTGCTTAGTTACCCGATATTTACCCTGGCTACATGTGCAAGGAGTCAGCGCTAAGCGGTGTACGCTGGTAACAAAGGTAAATATCGGGTAACCAAGCAATGTGCTTTGCTTAGTTACCCGATATTTACCCTGGCTAAATGTGCAGGGAGCCCGACACTTCCCCGCTTGGCTCCGCCCCCTCACGCACTCTGCATGTATACTCACACTCACACACACACACACACACACATACACTCACACACACTCACCTGACGTCCTCAGCGCCATGGTCCCGCTCGGCTCCACCTACCCCGCACTCCGCCGCCTGCACACATTCTCGGCACCCGAACGATCAGCTGATCACCCAGCGGCCGGCTGCTGTGAACTGGCTGATCGCTCTCATTAGCTGGCCGCCTGGAGATCATCTGTTCGCTCTCAAAAGCCGGCCGGCTAGTGTGAACGATCAGCTGATCGCTCTCTTTTTTACAACGGAGTCCGACAATGAATTCTATTCTTGTCATCCGTTGTACAACGCATCATTCACAAGCGTCAAGCAACGCATGTGACTGATGCAAAACAACGGAAATTTGAACATAGCCTTAGAAATACCGGCTAAAATTCAGAATTCATTGTTTCTTCAATTATAGCAGACCATCCTGGTCCAGCTGAAGCAAATGCCTAAATCGGGATACTAAGGTAGTTTTGAGCCCAAAAACGCTCAGTGCGCGCATAGCCTAAAGCTACTGTGTTTCTCAGATTGAATAATGTTTTGTATGCTCTAATGGAGTGCTTTTTCTTTTCTCCAACTATAATGCTTTTCAATTAAATCAGAAAGCTCTACTTTGCTCTAATCAGTCCATAAAGCGTTGTTCAAATAGTCTTCTGGCATGTGTAGCTGATCTTTAGTAACCTACAGATGGACCTCCAATGTTCTTTTAGAGATGGCTATGGCTGATAGGGTCACTTTTGGAACGGCACATCATTTTTGCAAAGTCAGTGCAATTTGGAAAGTTAGGCTGCCAGTTAGGGTACCGTCACACTTTAGCGATGCAGCAGCGATCCCACCAGCGATCTGACCTGGTCAGGATCGCTGCTGCGTCGCTACATGGTCGCTGGTGAGCTGTCAAACAGGCAGATCTCACCAGCGACCAGTGACCAGACCCCAGCCAGCAGCGACGTGCAAGCGACGCTGCGCTTGTATGGAGCCGGCGTCTGGAATCTGTGGACACTGGTAACTAAGGTAAATATCGGGTATGGTTACCCGATGTTTACCTTACTTACCAGCGCACACCGCTTAGCGTGTGCAGGGAGCAGGAGCCGGCACCTTGGTTACCTGATGTTTACCTTGGTTACAGCTTACCGCAGGCTGTCAGACGCCGGCTTCTGCTCCCTGCACATTCAGGATTGTTGCTTTCTCGCTGTCACACACAGCGATGTGTGCTTATCAGCGGGAGAGCAACAATAAAAAAAAACGAACCAGGGCTGTGTGTAACGAGCAGCGATCTCACAGCAGGGGCCAGATCGCTGCTCAGTGTCACACACAGCGAGATCGCTAATGAGGTCACCAAAACCGTGACTCGGCAGCGATCTCAGTAGCGATCTCGCTGTGTGTGAAGTACCCCTTACATAGGGTTTATCAGATAATTGAGGAAATTAGCACCAGGTGCCAGATTGACACCAATGACTTGCAGGTATCTGAAAGTATTCTCTAATTTTGATTTTGTTCTTTTATATTTATCTCATTTACATTTTTATTATGTGCTTTATAAGAAATTTATGAAATAAGCTTAAAATACTGCTAGATTACTCATGTTAGGATATAATTACATTGGACTACACAATGACCTTAACATTTAGGAAATTGTGTGGTGTTCTCTAATTTTGATCTCTAGTATATATTAGATGAGTGTTGAATGCAGCCGGAACGCGTTGTATTGTTATCCATTTTGATAAAAACATTTGTTATTCAATGGTGGTTGCCATGTGGAGCACAGGATCACCTAATTTCATCATATCTGCTTATTTTCTCTAGTCCCTTCCACGACAGCATAGGAGGTTGTCTCTCCACGCCCTAATTGGGACAGGAAGTACAAGAGGTTTAAAAGGACCCTCCCACCTCCCACAGCCAGTGTCTTTCCTGTCCCCATGGGGCATGGAGAGGTTTTTTATTTTCTCCTATACTGTGGTGGCCGGCGAACTACAGTATAAATTTTTTTTTTTTTTTTCTCTTTCCTTCCCATGTTACCTTAAGCCGGGCAGCATCGGTCGGGCCTTCGCCGCTCCTCCCTTGCTGTTCCCTCACGCTGTGGGGGACCACTGCTCCAGCCTTCCGGAACTCCTCTGGGGTGATGCAGGCTGTGGAGCTCCCCGGCCGGCGTCCTCCCTGAGCCGCCGGCCGCTTCCTGCATACACGCTGCCGGAGCGATCCGGAAGTGCTCCCGGGGGCGGGACTTCCGGTCTAGCGAACTTCCGGTTGAGCGCTTCCGGTTTGCGGAGGCAGCGTGGAGGACACGCCGACGCTGACACTGCCTGTCCGGGACCGGATGCAGGAGGCGGGGAACGTTAGCCGTCACTGGGGGGGCAGGCCCTTTTGCATAAGGGCTGCCGTGAAGACGTCAGATTCATGGTAAGCAACCGTGCTCCCTGTCATGTCTTTCGCTGCAGCTGCATCTGCAGAGCCCAGTGTGCCCCCTGCTACTGTAAGTATGGAGGGGGATCGTCCCTCAGACATAGGTCTCAGGCAGATGATTTATGGCTCTCTGGTCTGTGTTTTCTAGGAGGACAAGGCCACTAAGAAAGCTGACAGAAATGAAAAGTCAGAGAAGTCTGAGAAGTCAGAGAAGGCTGACAAGTCCGATAAGCCGGATAGACCTGACAGATTTGAAAAAATTAAAAAATGTCCTGTCTGTATAAAGAAGCTCCCTGCAGTATGGGACAAAAAGCTTTGCCAACAATGTACGGACCAGATTATTAGGGCCGAAAAACCGTCCCTGATAGACGAGTTGCGGTCCATGATGAAACAGGAGATTCGGGCCTCACTGGCCTCCCTCCCTGCTCCTGGCCCTGCTCCTGGCCCTGCTCCTGGCCCTACTCCTGGCCCTGCTCCTGGACCCTCTTCTCCAAAGAAGAGGAAACTCCAGTCAGCCCCGTCTGATCAGGAGGACGCTGATTCCACCTCTGAGGGTCCTGATGAAGGATTTCCCTCTGGGGGGTCTGACCAGTCCTTTCTGTTTCCCTCAGAAGATTTGGGGGATCTTATTGGGGCAGTTCGGAGCACTATGGGGTTAGAGGAAGTGCAGTCTCTTCCCTCAATCCAGGATGAAATGTTTGCTGGCCTGGCCAGTCAAACAATTAGGATTTCCAGTTCATGCCAATATTCTGGATATTGTCTCTCAGGAATGGGAATTTCCTGAGAGGCGGGTACGGAGTGACCCTAGACGCCGGTTTCCTCTAGAACCTTCTGGATTACATTGGGAGGTCCCAAATGTAGACGTACAGGTGGCTAGGGTAGCTAAACAAACGGCACTTCCCTTTGAAGATACTTCCCAACTTAAGGATCAGATGGATAGGAAGGTAAGAAGGCCTAATGAAGCGATCCTGGGAGGCATCGTCTTCTTCTATTCAGGCTAACATTGCCTCCACTTGTGTATCCAGGTCCCTAATTAGGTGGTTAGACCAGTTGGAGGCTCATATTTCCCAAGGGACCCCTAGGGAGGAATTGCTGGAATCCCTTCCCTTGCTTAGGAAGGCTACCAGTTTTTTGGCAGATACCTCGGTGGAATCTGTCCGCCTGGCGGCCAGGACCTCGGTTCTTTCGAACTCTGCCAGACGTGCCCTCTGGCTTAAGGCCTGGAGTGGAGACTCCACCTCCAAAATGAGGCTTTGCTCCCTTCCGTTTAAAGGGGATTTGGTGTTTGGGCCTGCCCTGGATGATATTCTGGACAAGGCGACCGATCGTAAAGCCTTACCTGATCCTAGACCCTCCAGGAAGCGGTCCTTTCGTCCCTCGATGCCTCAGGCCTCCCAGCCCAGAGGGAAAGGGAAGGCAGGCAGGTGGAGCTATCCTAAGGGTAGAGGGAGAAACATCCTCATCCCTCCCCATCAACAACGTCCTCAGAAGGACAAACAGTGACTCGGCCCAGGTGGGGGGACGACTCTCGGCATTTCTTCCCCAGTGGCGGTCCATAACCACTTGCCAATGGGTTCTGAAGATCGTCTCGGAAGGTCTCCTAATAGAATTCATCTCCCCCCCTCGTCCGGGTCTCCGAGTCACTGCTCTGGCGTCGCAGGTTTCACAGACTCTGTTGTACGCAAAGATTCTAGAGCTAATGCACTCGGGGGTCGTTTCCCCAGTCCCGAGTCAGGAAGAAGGGGTAGGACACTACTCCCGCCTCTTCCTTGTCAAGAAGCCGTCTGGCGACGTCCGCATAATAATCAATTTAAAGCGTCTAAACCGTCAGGTCAGGTACCGGCGGTTCAAGATGGAGTCAGTAAAATCAGCTATTCCCCTGATAGGTCTACACCACCAGATGGCCTCTATAGATCTGAAAGACGCCTACTTCCATGTGCCCGTCCATCCGGGTCACAGGCAATACCTCAGGTTTGCGGTTCTACACGGAGAGGAGGTGCTTCATTTCCAATTCAATGTACTTCCCTTCGGGATCTCCTCGGCTCCAAGGATCTTTTCAAAGATCATGGCAGAGGTGGTCGCCTTCATACGATTGCAGGGTATCTGTCTGGTTCCATATTTGGACGACTTTCTTCTCATGGCTCCCTCTGCTCCAACCCTCCGGAGCCATGTGGAAAAGTCTTTAGGAATCCTTCGGTCCCTGGGATGGATTCCCAATCTCAAAAAATCACAGTTAAACCCCTCCTCCACTCGGCAGTTTCTCGGAGTGCTGCTGGACTCCGACCGACAGGCATCTTTTCTCCCGGAGGGCCACAGGGTAGCCCTGTTAACCAAAATATCAAAGCTTCGCAGGCAGGCTCGCCCGACGCTTCGAGCGGCTATGTCAGCTCTGGGTTCTATGACGTCCTGCATTCCCTCAGTCAGGTGGGCTCAGGCCCATTCTCGGTGTCTCCAGGATCATATCCTGGCGCATTGGGACAGACTCCCGTCATCCCTAAACAGACGGTTCCGCCTCTCGGGGCCCGTCTCCTCATCCCTTCTCTGGTGGCTGCGGCCCACCAACCTGCAGGTGGGGGTTGCCTGGATTCAGGCACCCCTGGTTACACTGACCACAGATGCCAGCCTGCGGGGATGGGGTGCTATGGTGGCAAACTCCCCATTTCAGGGGGTCTGGAGTCCTTATGTCAGCTCCCAATCCTCCAACTACCGGGAGCTCAGGGCAGTCAAGGAAGCCCTCCTTGCGGCACAGGATCTCGTCCGGGACTCTCACGTCCTGGTATACTCAGACAATATCACAACAGTGGCACATCTCCGCCATCAGGGCAGTACACGCTCAGGCGCCCTGAAGTCGGTATCCTCCCGGATCTTTCAATGGGCGGAACAATCACTGCTGTCCCTTTCTGCAGTGCATCTCAAGGGCTCACTGAATCTTCAGGCAGATTTCTTGAGTCGGCGGGATGTTCATCCGGGGGAATGGAGTCTAGATCAGGCGGTGTTCTGCTCTCTGGTGGCACGGTGGGGTGCTCCAGAAGTGGACCTCTTTGCTTCAGCAGAAAATCGCAAGGTCGCAACATATTTCTCCCTGAACCCTCGGGACCAGGCGTTGGGGGTGGACGCCTTCTGCCACGAATGGTCCTTTTGCCTCGCCTACGCTTTTCCCCCTCTTCCTCTTCTCGCACGCACCCTGAGGAAGATCAGAGACGACGGGGTCACAACTATCCTGGTATCCCCTCTGTGGCCTCGGAGGAGTTGGTACAGCCTGATCATGACTCTCGGGATAGACGGTCCGGTCCTCCTGGGTTCAGACCCCAGTTTACTATCCCAGGGTCCGATTTTCCATCCGGATCCCCAGAAACTCAAATTGGCTGCCTGGCTTCTGAGGCCCGGGTACTGAAGGCCCAAGGACTATCTGACAAAGTTGTGGCTACCCTTCAGAAGAACCGTAAACCAGTGACTAATAGTATTTACAACAAAATCTGGAAGAGATTTTCCTCCTGGTGTGGTTCTCGGCCTCCTGACCCACTCCGGCCTAATGTAGCGCAGATTCTAGACTTCCTCCAGAGTGGATTGGACTTAGGCCTTCGGCCTAGCACCCTGAAGGTTCAGGTATCAGCACTCAGTGCAGTCTTTGACACGGCTCTGGCGGATCATCGCTGGGTCCGCCGGTTCTTTGTATCCGCTGGTAGACTCTGTCCACGTCAGCGGGTCCTGACGCCTCGCTGGGATCTCAATGTGGTCATTACCGGACTTTCTCAGTCACCCTTTGAGCCGCTGTCCTCCTGTAACATCCGTTCTCTTTCTCACAAGACTGCCTTTCTTGTGGCTATTACGTCTGCTCGTAGAGTCGGGGAACTTCAGGCTTTGTCTATTTGGGAGCCTTACCTGACCGTCAGAGATGACAGCATTGTTTTTCAGCTGGATCCTTCCTTCCTTTCCAAGGTGGTTTCGGATTTTCACCGTTCTCAGTCCATCATCCTTCCTTCCTTCTGTCAGAATCCTCGGACTCCCGGTGAGGAAGTGTTTCATTCTTTGGACGTCCGTAGGACTGTGTTGCACTACCTGGATGTTACTGCTTCTTGGCGCCTTGATCATAACCTGTTTATCCAGCCCTTTGGTCGAAATAAGGGCAGGAAGGTAGCTAAGAGTACCGTCGCCAACTGGATTGTGCGGGCAATTAGAGACGCCTACCTCGCTCAGCATCTCTCTCCACCTACCGGATTTACGGCGCACTCCACCAGAGCTACCTCTGCCTCCTGGGCTGAACGGGCAGGGGCTTCTCCTGAGCAGATCTGCAAGGCGGCTACGTGGTCTTCGCTCCATACTTTCACGAAGCATTATCGTTTGGATCTGGATTCCAACAGGGATTTGGCCTTTGGCAGGAAGGTCCTGCAGGCTGTGGTCCCCCCCTAGGTATCAATTCTTTGGTATTCCTCCTATGCTGTCGTGGAAGGGTCTAGAGAAATAAGAATTATTCTTACCGATAATTCGGTTTCTAGGACCTTCCACGACAGCAGGTAATTCCCTCCCCTTTTGTATTCATATATTCCTGAATATGTGGTACTTCTCATATGCTATGGGTTCTTTGTAAGACACTGGCTGTGGGAGGTGGGAGGGTCCTTTTAAACCTCTTGTACTTCCTGTCCCAATTAGGGCGTGGAGAGACAACCTCCTATGCTGTCGTGGAAGGTCCTAGAAACCGAATTATCGGTAAGAATAATTCTTATTTTGGCCACCTGGCTATGAAATGCCAGTAGCTCAATAGGAGGGCGGCACCTGACCGCAATTCCAATCACTTGTAGCTTGCTACAGAGTGTGCCCTGTGTCTCACAACTTCTAAGGTGGTAGTCCACTTCTTTTCCTTTTGTATCATCCATACTGTTCTCCTCAGTAATACTGCACTCAGCGCGGTCTTTCCCTTTATTTCTTAGGGAAATTTGCTTCTTTAATCTGCCAAAGCAATTGCCTACATGTATGTTTTATATGAAGCTACCCCTCAAGCACTGCGTGGATGGGGAAGTGGGATTCTCAGGCTCTCCGAGCACCTCGCAGGTCTTCAGGTATACTTCCTAATCTTAATATGTAACAGATCCTTGCTGAGGCAGTGAACCTATATAGTGGAACAAGTTCCCTGTTGGTATATTTTTCCCCTGGAGAAGGTTGATGGCTGAAATGTTTGTGAAAGCTGACGTCCACATTTCCAGTGCTGAAGATGCTTCGTTCTCATGTAGCAGTGAACACTATGCCTATTCAGCGTGCCTTTGTATTTCCTGGAGAGCTCAGCCACTGATGCATAATATTGCTGTTGTCTATTAATGTGCACCTGCTATCATAAATGGAAGTCCCCATATCGCAATCTATGGAGCTGAGCGTTCTCTCACGTTAGTGTTATGTTAATATCTTTAGAAATATAGTATATACACAAGCTGATGAAGGAAGGCCGGGACACCTTGTGAATTGTTGAACATTTTGTTGTATATCTTAAATTTAATGTTTTCCATTCATGCCACTTTCATGAAATGCAGTTTTTATGTTATTTCTTTTTGTTGTCTACAAACTGTGAAGTGGAAATGTATAATGGAGAGGCAAAAATTTAAATGGCCTAACTTGCATAACACCTTTGTCATGGTGGAAGAAAGCATAAGATGGGGGCATCGGGTTCCCTTCACTGTGACAGTAACCCAAGAAGGTTGCATCTATACGTACAGTGGGCAAAATATACACGTTACCATCCATGGGTCCATTCTTGTGTGATGTAAACTTATTCATAACTTAGAGCAAAAATAGAGCATTTTCCAGCTCACGTAATTCCTGGGAGACCATATATTCTAGAGACAGAGTAAGGACGAAAGTCCGAAACGCGTCCTCCTTTCTGATTGTCCCCATATGGTGATTTTTTTTTTTGAGATTATGAAATACGTTTTTCTAATTTTTTTAACCAAATTATGGACTTGATGCTGGATCTCACCCCGTGAATTTGTTCATAACTTAGAAAATACAAAAAAAAAGCAATTACGGTATACAAGGGCAGCAAAAAAGTAAAAGCAAAGCAGCTCATCCTTATTTAGTATGAAAAAAAAGCTGAAACCTGTTAGATGTGCCATACTCTACAGTCCACTCTTCCTCACACCATTTATGTGGCAGGGTTGGGTGAATATTATGAATATAAAGAGCTCTGAAATGATATGGACTAGTAGTTGGGTACAATTGTTAAACTCCCCAAAAATGATTCATTCATGTACAAAGGCGCTTTTTTGGAAAATGGACATCACTGTATGTAGCTGTCACCAACTATTGGACATGCATTGAATTTCACCGGCGGCCTGTTCTGACCCTGCAGTGTATACGCCATTCTTGTGTTCAGCTTTTCCTCGGTCTTCCTCCTCCTGTGTATAACACATTTCTGCTGTCTTGGCACCCAGCTGCCAGCTAGATTGTGGTTGTATATATTGTGGGGGGTTTTCTTGCTGTGCAGTGATTTACTCATTTCTGCATGCTCATAGCTCCCCTCTGGGCAAGCGGAATGGATGGAGGAGAAAGGACTTGGTGATGTGTTCAATCAGCTGCTGAGTGAGTTTAGTCCAGTGGGATAAAGGCCTTTTAACCCTTGTTTAGCACTTTGTGTATTTATGGCAGGGTTGTTAGTGATTGGAATAGCTTTGTAGCACTACTTAGATGTATTCTCTCAGGGATCATTCAGATAAGCATTTTATACAGACGTGGGCTGTCCATGTTAAAATCGGATAGTACACAGACACCATGCTGAACAATGTCATTCAATAGGTTGTGTAGATATTTTGTGTGTGAAAAAAAATTACCACATGCACTACTCTTCATATTTTGAAGTGACAAACCTATTCAAATATATGGGTGTTTTAAAAGAAAAAAAAAATGGATCCCATATGGATCATCCATATTGCATTTTCTTTTTATGTACACATTGCAATTCTTAGCATAGGACACTACGTTTGGTCTTTTTTTATTTTTTTATTTTTTTAAATGTTAATGTATGAAAATTAATGTCATGATGAACAGATGGGGATACAGATGAAAATCATCTTTTTTTATTTCTTCTGGATAAAAATTGGACATGTATGCTCATTTACCCCCGACCTTTGTCAGACAGGTAGTAGGTCTTTTCTGTGGGCATTGGGGTGGGGAGGGAGACTGGGCAGTCACCCAGGGCCCCATCCTCAAAGCCACCACCCACCACCCCCGATCCAGCTGCCACTCCATTCAGTGTACAGAGATGTACATCAGTGTAACATACATCCTCTGTAGTCCTCGTGCTCCTCTCTCTCCTGGCATTGTTGGGTCAGAATTTGAGGGAGGGGCAGCACAGAAGTGTGCAGACGTCGGGGACCGGAAGCAACCTACAAACGTGTACCCCTCCTCATCATGACTGATCCTCCAGACAGTTGCCCTGGGATCTGAAGAAATGGAACAGCAGGACCAGGCAAGTATATATTTATATATGCACTATATCTTGCATATGTACGAGTGTGTGTGTGTGTGTGTGTGTGTGTGTGTGTGTGTCTGTAGCATGTGCAGTGTATTTATCTATTTTTGCTGCATATATAGTGCTATAATTCTAGTGTCAATATTAGGTTGGGGTTACACAAGCATATAAGAAAAAAAAAAGGTCCCGTTATCATCCAGAAAAGTGTGATAATTTTTTCTCTCCTTGGATATACAATCCATTTTTTTTTTTTTTTTACTCAGCAGCTATTACCGTATTTTTCAGATTATAAGACGCACTTTTTCTCCCAAAAATTTGGACGAAAATGAGGGGTGGGTCTTAAAATCCGAATATACCGTAGCTTACCAGGAGGTGAATTGGCGGGGAGCTATCTGTGCGGCTCTGTGTGCGGCCGTCAGGGTGCCTGTTAGTGCGTGCGGGCAGCCAGGTACTTGTCGGTGTCGCCTGCCTTTCTGTCCTGGCGGCCTGCTGCCTCTCTGTTCCGGCTGCCTTTCTGTGCAGGTGGGCGGACGGCCTGCTGGCTGCCACTCTGTGCGGTCGGGTGGCTGTGCGGACTGCGGTGGCTGCATGGCAAGTGTCCTAGTCTGTCCATGGTCCCGGCTTCAAATGATGGTGCCAGGAGTCAGCGCCATCTAATCTTGGATTAGAGCTCCATCTGCACATACGCCGCTCCGGGCACCATTTCTTTGAAGCTCGGACCGCGAACTGACTGGGAGATTCGCCGCACCAGGCTGCTCCACCACACAACCACCGCAACTTTCGCTGCCACCACTGACCCGTCACTGCCGCTGCCACCACTGACCCGTCGCTGCCGCTGCCACCACTGAATTACCGCTGCCACCACTGACCCGCTGCCGCCACTGACTCGCTGCTGCCGCCACCACAGTCTCGTCCTCCTTTGACCCTGCTCCACCACCGCTGATGCCCCCCTACGGTAAGACAACACCGAAGTATAAGACGGACTCCGGTTTTTTTTTACCTTTTTTATCTTTAAATTTTGAGTGCGTCTTATAAAACGAAAAATACGGTATATTTTTACAGGGCCATTTACAGTTTCCCATCTTACAGAAGTGTATTTTATTTGGCTTTGACATTCTTAATTACGGATTACATGGAGTTTTAATGCGTTTTTTCCGTGGAAATGCACTATAGATGCATGAGTGTTTTTTCCTGCTTTTTCAGCTCACGTACAAAAGAAATTGTCATGCTGTGGATTTGAAAAACGCACCACAGGTCAGATCACATTGAGTAAAAAAGAAGCACAGAGGGCAGGAGATTTCTGTAAATCCATACACTTTGCTGTAACTGTAAGATGCTACGTTTTTACCACAGCAAAAATACACAGCATCCAAAACTCACCAAAAGCTTGTGGGAACGTAGCCTAAAAGTGTTTTCTGAGAATGTAAAAAAAATTTGCATGAAATGGAAAATCCCCTACGGCTCCAACGCTTTGGAAGTCTCTGGCAGTCTTCGCACTTGGCTGCAGGGATCTGGTAGCTCTATGTTTTATCTGTAGAGTGAATAATGGCCATCCGGGACACCAGAGCATCAGCACTGAAGTAAGAGGGGAGTTAGCAGGGTAGTTGAGGGGTATATGACTGTTATTTCTATCATCCATGACTGCACTACGAGAGATGTGGATCCGACCTTCAAGGATAGGAAACCTCCAGGATAAAAAGGGGTGGCACCTCTCCTCGCATCAGTTGATTTCCTGTCCTTGAATGGGGAACCTCCCAATGGCGGTTCGGGAGGCCCTTAGGGGTTGAATCATAACTTGAAATATTTGGTCCGGGCCGGTGGATTAAGGCAGCGGCACAGGCTCTGCGTGCGACTGGAGGACGCGCCTCTGTGACCCATGGGGGGTAGTAGCTGGGCGCGCTGATATGAATCTCCTGGTCTATGCGGCTCCACGGGGACCGGGTCGATGTCTGGCTGCCGCCGCTGCAGCAGCAAGATATAGAAGCTTACCCGGTAAGTGAGGGAGGCTGGAGTGCGTGGCGGCATGCAGCATGGCACCATCTTGTTGGATCCGGAAGGTGGGTCCGTCTGCCCATGTGCGGGATTACTGTGATGAATCCCGGCTGACGCAGTATTATAGTCACTTCCTGCCAGAAGTGATGCGAGCGGTACGCTTGGAGGGCTTTTTAAATTTGAGTGCTAGCAGGGACCAGGCTAGGTTTCATTCAGCCTTGCTCCCCAGCAAAAATGTATGACGAGCGGCAGCAGCATTCACCGCAGCAATCACCACAGCAGTCACCGCGGCGGTCGCCAAGAAAAGAGCTGTTGCCTCTGCAGCAGCAGCCAAAGCAGTACTTGCGAAAACAGTCACAGCAGCAGTGACAATCTTCACCGTCACGAGTGAAGTCTTCAAAGTCACGTGCGGCCTCTCCTAAAACAGAAGACTACATCTCGTAAAGGTCGAGACAGCCGTACAACTCCCTTGAGTGGTCGACGCTCAGGAAAGAGTGATGACCGATCTAGTCAACATAATGTGACGTCTGGTAGAGCCAAAATGCCCTCCAAAGTAGGATCATCAGCTGATGTGATCATTCCTCCTTCTAGCCCAGTACCGCCTTTATTCTGCTTCTAAAGGGTGAGTGATCTACGTGAAAGTTCACATAAAGAGCCCCCTTTTTTCTGTTTTTCTTTCAGGTTCCTGATAGACCTAGAAAATGCAGTTCTAAGTCCAAACATCGGGAATGTGCTCTTTGCAACAAAGAGTTGTCTGGTACGTGGACTAAGAGGCTTTGCCAGTACTGTATACAGCAGGACCTCTTGGTGAAGACCCCGAAATTTGTTACTGATTTAAGGTCTTTGATCAGAGCAGAGATCAAGGACGCTCTCAAATCATTGTCTCAGTAGGACAGTAGTCATGGTAAAGGTGTACCTGCTTCCCCGCCGGTTGAGGATTCTGATAAATCTGAAGGAGAATGTGATTCTTTGGGGTCGCTTTCCCCCTCCTCCTCTAATAGTGCTTCTGGTAGCCATTATTGTTTTCTGTGGAAAATATGGGAAAATTGGTCAAATCAGAGTTATCCACTAAGGGTATACAGGAAAAGAAGGTCGAGAAAACAAGGCAGGACCAAATGTTTAGTGGGCTAGATCGAAAAAAAGCACCGTATGTTCCCGGTTGTTCACAAGATTCAATCTCTCATTTCCAGGGAATGGAAAAAGCCAGACAAGAGAAATTCCCTTCCAGTGACCTTTAAGCGAAAGTACCCCTTTCATGATGCAACTTGTTCCTTCTGGGACAAAGCTCCCCAGCTGGATGTCGAAAAAATTCTCTCTGCCATTTGAGGATATCGGATCCTTACGAGGTCCCTTAGATAGGAAAGCGGATCAAGTCCTCCGGAGTACTTGAGAGTCATCGGCAGGAGCACTCAGCTACCTGCACTGTCCGATCTCTGACGGTCTGGATTGATCAGCTGGAGGACCAGCTGAAGGACGGATCCCCTAGTCAGTCCAGTATTTACATCCCTTCCCTTATTGCGCGATGCAGCGGCATTCTTAGCAGACGCCTCTGCGGACTCGACTCAACTAGCGGCTTAGTCGGCAGCATTATCAAACGCTGCCAGGCGGGCAATCTGGCTCAGATGTTGTCCAGGCGACATTCAGACTCGATCCAAACTCTGTGCTATTCCATGCCAAGGAGAAAATTTCTTTTGGACCAGTTTGGATGACATTTTAGAGAAAGCAGGCGACAAAAAGAAAGGGTTCCCTGGCACTCCCCTTCGGTCTTTTAAGAGACCCTTTCGAAAAAAAAAAAAAATTCAATGGAATCTCTACGCTGATGATACGCAGATCTACTTCTCTGGACCTGACATCACCTCCCTACTAACCAGAATCCCACAAGGTCTGTCTGCTATTTCATCCTTTTTCTCTGCTCGATTCTTAAAACTGAACATGGACAAAACAGAATTCATTGTCTTATCTCCTCCTCACTCAACCCCCCCACCTGACATATCCATCAATGTCAATGGCTGCTCACTTTCCCCAGTGCCATGTGCTCGCTGCCTGGGAGGATCCCTAGACTCTATCTTTCAAGCCACACATCCAAGCCCTCATCGCCTCCAACATAAAAAAAAATATTCCCAGATCCGTACAGTCCTTTACAAAGAGGCTGCAAAACCCCTAGTACATGCCCTTATTATCTCCCGCCTGGATTATTGCAACCTCCTGCTCTGTGGCTTCCCTTCTCACAGTCTCTCACCCCTACAATCTATTCTCAACTATGCTGCCCGACTAATCTACCTGTCCCCCCGCTACTCCCTGACCTCTCCTCTCTGCCAATCCCTTCACTGGCTTCCCATTGCTTAATGACTGCAGTTCAAAACCCTAACCATGACCTACAAAGCCATCCACAACCTGTCTCCTCCCTACATCTCTGACCTAGTCTCCCGGTACTTACCTGCACGTAACCTTCGATCCTCACAAGATCATCTTCTCTACTCCCCTCTCATCTCCTTTTCCCACCATCGCATCCAAGATTTCTCCCGAGCCTCCCCCATACTCTGGAATGCTCTGCCACAACACATCAGACTCACACCTACCTTGACAAGCTTCAAAAGGAACCTGAAGACCCACCTCTTCCGACAAGCCTACACCCTGCCGTAACCCTCAGTCTGATATAGCGCCGCACAACCAGCTCTAGCCTCACCTACTGTATCCTCACCTATCCCTTGTAGACTGTGCGCCCTCGCGGGCAGGGACCTCTATCTTCATGTACCAGTCTGTGCCTTGTATTGTTTATGATTATTGTACTTGTCCCTATTATGTATACCCCTTTCACATGTAAAGCACCATGGAATTGATGGTGCTATAATAATTAATAATAATAATAGAAGGGGTTCAAATAGATACTGGAGCAACTGGTCTGACACAAGACGGAAACAAGGAATGTTTTTATGTTTAAGGGCTCTTCCAAGGATGGCAAAAGATCTCCTAAGTGACTCATTCACCCAGGTCAGGGGGAGGCTCTCTCGTTTCCTTCCGGCCTGAGACAGGATCTCCTCCAACAGGTAGATCCTAGACCTTATAACATCAGGTCTCCAACCACCATTTCTGACATTGCCTCCCCGACGCTACGTATTAACATTAAATCCTCTAAGATCCTCTCTAAGGGAACAACTAGCCTTAGAGAGGCATGTCCGGACTCTGGTCCAGAAGGGAGCTTGTTAGAAGTCCCAATCCAGGAACTGGGTGCAGGGTTTTACTCAAAACTCTTTACTCAAGAAGCCGGATGGCTCTTTACGTACAATTATCAACTTGAAATTCCTCAACAAACACTTGGTTGTGGAGAGCTTCAAAATGGAAACAATAAAATCCACAGTGAGACAATGGTTTCCAAACTGCCACATGGTGGTAGTGAACTTAGAGGACACATACTACCACGTCCCCATCCATGCCAACTTCCAACAATTCCTCAGGGTGGCCTTGTATGTGAGCGGACAAATAAGACACTTTCAGTATACAGCCCTTCCATTTGGTCTTGCCGTTGCGCCAAGGGTTTTTACAAAATATAGCAGAGGTTTCAGCATGTCTAAGACAAAGAGAGGTACTCTTTATCCCGTACTTGGATGACTTCTTGATTGTCGATTCATCAGTTCCTCATTGCCAACACCTTCTGAAGGAAGCGTGCACCTCTCTGGGCTCATCAACTGGGAAAAGTCACGGCTAGTCCCCACCAAACTCCAGTTGTTCATGGGTCTTATGTCAGATTCAAGCATTCAGGAGGACCCGCCTTCCGGAATCCAAAGTACAGGATTTCCAGGTCCAGATGATTTTTTTTTTTCGACTCATGGACCAAATCTCCGTGTGAAAAAAAATAGCAGCATGTGCTAGTTTCTACTGTAAATTGGATAAGATTTACCCGCTCACGTCTATGGGTGCATGAAAAACATTGCATTGCACACTGATAACTAGTGAGAAAAAAATCGTCCCACTTTTCTAGATGAAACTCATACATGCTTGTGTTACCTACAATATCAGTGTTGTTGTTTTTGTAATATTTCAGGATGGGTGACCCCACTTTGAATTTCTCCCCAATTTGTGTAAAACCCGGTACTGGCTTGTAGTTACATTAAGACTTTTTCTAGCTTGACTTTCCACATTTTTAAAAATAGTCATAGATGAGTATATGTCATAAACCTTACCTTTTTTTTCTAGGCATTTAATTGCTGACTATACTGATGACTGTAGTTGCTCCGTAAAACTCACTGATCTGTTGCACGTCTTGGTCGTGTACTGGTGAAAGTTGGAAGGTCCTTTAATCAAATGTTGTTTATCTGGATAGTAGTAGATCATCTCTAGACATTGTCTTGTGGAATCCGCTTTAGCTCTAAAATAATAACTTTGCACTCCGGAAAACAGATGATCTGACCCTTGGATGTTCTGGTTCAGCAGCACTTAAAAAAAAAAAAAAAAAGTTTGGTTTGGGAACAAGACTTGACCCAAACTTGACCCCAGACACCGAGCCCCATGTAAGTCAATAGGACCCAAACTTCTGTGCTGAAAAAAGGCTGTCAAATGGTCGTACTAAGTGCTAGCATGCTGCAAAAGGAAGCAAACTTGGGGTAAGAGCAAGGACAATTATACATACCAGGTTTCCTGGAAGATAGCTCAGCAGTTAGACGTTTTTCTGGCCCACTCATTAAATTACATGAATATTCACTACTTCTCCCGCCCACCCTCTGTACCAGCATCTGTGATTGGTTGAAGTCAGTTTGCTGTATTGTAGTATAAAAAGAAATAATTTTAAAAAATGGTGGGAGTCCTCGCTATTTTGCAAACCAGCAAAGATAAAGCAGCAGCTGCAGGCTGATATCAGTCTAGCAAGGGCCAATATCCATTGTTCTTCTCACCTTGATAATAGCAGCCCCCAGCTGTCTGCTTTAATTTGTCTGGTTATCAAAAATAGGGGGAACCTCACGTCTTAAATAATTGAAAAAAAACAGTGTAGGGTCGCCACCATTTTTGATACCCAGCCAAGGTAAAGTGGACAACTGGGGGTTGGTATTATCAGGATGAAAAGAGCCATGGACATTTGCCCTTCCCAGCCCAAAAATATCAGTCCGCAGCCACTCCAGTAATAGTGTATCCATTAAATGCTCCAAATCTGGTGCTTTACCCGGCTCTTCCCGATTGCCCTGGTGTGATAGCAATTTGGGTAATATATGGGGTTGATGATAGCTGTAATTGTAAAAAATCACAGCTGCCATCTATTACTAGGTTAGTAATAAAAAGTTGTTCATAAGAAACCCCCACTACTAGCCTTGTAAGTAACACAAATACAGAAAAATCTTTTTTTTTTAATTATTAAAAAAAGACATCGTCTTTCACGCATTTATTACCCCCCAAAACCACTGCTAGTGCGACATAATGCAAAATGATGTCCCATGACAATCCTCGGCTGTGAGTTCACCTGTGGTCAGTTTGCAGTTTACACCGCTGGTACCGTGAGAACAACCAACTGTGACCACAGGTGCTGGACTGCTCTGCCGCCATGTCACGCAATCCGACAGTCCGATGTGTTCAAGCGATAACGCCGGGTCACGCGGATTGCCTGACTGCATGACACGCACCAAAGCAGTCCAGCAGTGAGATCACTGGAGTTCACAGTGGACGGTTTTCCACAATACCGTCTGTGTGAGTTGCCAGCTGTGACCGCAGGTTAACTTGCTGTCAGAATGCGTGACACATTGGCAGAGCAGTAGTGAGTTCACCTATGGTCATAGTTGGTACTGTGAGAACCGCCAGCTCTGACCACAGGTGAACTCGCTGCCAGACTGCTCTGCCTCAATGTCACACAATCCAATAGTCTGACAGACTCAAGTGATTCCACTGGGTCGTGCAGATTGCTGCACTGTGTGACTCAGCGGCAGAGCAGTCTGACAGTCCAGCAGTGAGTTCACATACAGTCACAGTTGGCTGCTCACATTGAGGGTAACGTGCAAACTGCCAGCTGTGAACTCACTGACGTCACCGCTTCTCACATCCGGTGGCTTCTACGCTGCCCTTAAGGTATTCTGGATGCCACCGTGAGAGATCATGTTTTCTTAATGTCCCTGCTCACCGCAGCCTCCGGATGTAGCACACAATTGTCGGGGGATGTCGTTGTGGATTATGTCGGACCTGCGGGGGTATAATGGGGGTTAATAAATGGGTGAAAGAGGGTGTCTGGTTTTTATTTCAAATAAAGTACTTTTCTGTGTTTTGTGTTTTTTCTTTTGACTTACAAGGTTAGTAATGGAGGTGTCTCATAGACACCCCATTTATTACTAACCTAGGGCTTGATGGCAGCTGTAATTTTTGACAAATCACAGCTATCATCAAGCCCATATATTACCTTGATTGCCACTGCACCAGGGCAATTCACATGAGCCAGGTAAAGCACCAGATTTGGTGCATCCAATGGATGCATCATTTCTGGGGCAGCTGTTGGCAGATATTTTTGACTCTGAAGGACCAATATCAATTGTCCTTTCCACCCTGATAATACCAGCCCCCAGCTGTCCGTTTTACCTTGGCTGGTTTGTTGCAAGTGGTGCATCGGCCAATCATAGCCATGCCAATATTTGTCATGGCTGTGATGAGGCTGGAAATGCCCACACTTATAAAGCTTGCTGAATGACTGCTCTGCAGGCTTTCAACTGGCTTAATTCGGATGACAAACCCAAACAGTGTCCGGATGTACAGGTGAAAGTCTGAGACCTGGACACCCGCTGTTCGGCATGAACCCTGAACTTTACAGTTTGGGTTCACTCATCCCTACTCAATAAGCCTGCGTGTAGACCTACAGTTCACAGGAATGGCCTTTCGTACTGATATGTGGCATCTTAAAAGGAAATAGTTGAAGAGACTGTTGGCACATTGGCATTATTTTTTTTATAATATCTGCTCATATGTAAGGGACACCTAGATAGACGATACATTAACACTTTAGATTCCAGTGAGCATAGTGATTGACATTCAGACTTGTATATTACATCCTGTATTGTGATGAATAGACATATATGGCTGATTGTTAAAGCTTAGGTGAAATCAGCCGTCTGCTGTAAACGTAGATAAAGGAACCGCAGGTGAATGTATGGTCAATAGACGTCCTTGTCACACCTGCCTCACATGGTGAAGCTTATTTCTTTAAAGTTCTAGAAATTGGAGGTTTTAAATTTTTGTTTTTTTGTTAAGAAACAAAATGACTTTCTTTCCTTTCAATCTGAATTATTCCTGTGTGTACTGGAATATCTATTTGGCGTTATGGTAGCATTTTACTTTTGCATTTAAGCTGTTTCCTGCTTTTGCTTCTCATCCCTTTGTTCGTGATAAAAATGTTGTCATTTCTGAGAAATTTGCCAGCAGAGGGGATAAAGCCAGTCCCGCCTGGCATGGAGCCACAGGAGAGTGGGCAGTGGCTGTGCCTGGAGCTGTGTTGATGCAGTATGCCGGTGTTCAGGGCAGTGCCTCCACTTCTCATCACATCCTGGCTGTCCGCTCGCTGCAGAAACCTGCCTTCCTGGCTGCTGATGCAGAGCTCTGCATCTTTAGAGCCACATCCCTACTAAGGGGCAGGAGAAGGTGTTCATTTATGTATCCAGGTGGCGGATCCCTACTGATCGTTCTTGCCTAAGAATATGACTCGATTAGGAAAGCTGTATGTTTTAGGCAAGAACTTTACACTACCATGGCTGTGGTGCTAATGAATCAGCCAGACGTTGGTGTGATTGTGTTCCTTGTGTTTCCATCCTTAATTAAGCAATTATAAGGTCTGCTGATACTCAGAATTTCCTTTTGCTTTCTATAATTGGATTGCATTTTTATGCAAATTCAGTTTAAGGGGACAATCTGAAATTTTTGGATCTCTACAGTGAGTCACGATCATTTCGCTTTGCGCCGTACAGAATTAGCCTTGTTAAGAAAACATTATGCTGAGCAATTAACCTCTTGTAAGAGCCGCTGCTGTACTGGTTTCTTTCATGATAAAGCAGTAGGAAGCCACTGTGGTGTCCCACACAGGGAGTGGCTAGAGAACAGCGTTTCTAGGGAGCGCAGTGTCCCCCCCACCCTCTATGTGATCATTGGCTTACGTAGTGTTTGGCAGCACAATCTCCAGGATGATGTTGATGTGAAGCACTAGTATTTAACCCTTTCCTTCATTCTTGCACACTTATACACATTCAGAGTTGATCATGATGCTCCCTGCAAAAATGTTTAGAAATGTCTCTATGTAATCCATGGGTATTGGCTTGCTTAGAATGTGATTCTGAACAAGATATCTCACGGATTGTGGGTTGCCGTTAACATAAGGCTGCTCGAACAGTCAGAACCAGCAGATGGCGATATTGTAAGTTTTGCGAATCTTCCTTTTAATTTGTCGTCTTGGTTCAAGTTGATTTTGCAGTAGTGCACTCCAGCCTTTCTTTATTGTATTTTTTCCTCTTTCTTTCAGCCTCCAGTGTGACTCATTCATCTCTAATAGAATTCAGAACTGTATCTGCATACCAAATGATTGGCGTGTAATTCAGTTAAGGGGATCCTAAGGAGTATAGTTCAACTATACTAAACTTCTCCTTCCTGTACTCTTATAGCATGTTACATCAATGTTTGGAATATTTCTGTGGCAAAGTATTAGGCCTCAATCCATAAATCACATACGTGTTGTAGTCATGTTTCTCATGGATAGAACACGTACCTTACCCATAACAACCTATTGAGTTTTTCACTTGTCCGTGTTTTTTTGTGAATTATGTGTTCGCAAAGAAATCACGGAGACATGTCTGTTTTTGATGCAAGTCATGGATGAAACTTGCCCATACAAGTCTATGGGTCTTAGAAAATCACCAATTGCATGCATTGCCATCTGTGTGCTGTCAGTTTTTGACAATAAAATTAACCAAACAGTGATGAAAATGTTATCCAAAATACTGCTGAATTCCAGTACATTTTTTATGTGCAAGAGAAATCGCTGACATCTGAATGAGGCTTTATACCAAACTCTGTAAATATCACCCTTGTGTTAGAGTATTGCATTGCATGCAAGGAGAGACAGTGCAAGATATGAGGATTTTGATTAGCCCACCCAGTACTAAACGTTTGTCTATTTCGATCGATACGAGTACTGTGTGTGTGTGTGTGTGTGTGTGTGTGTGTGTGTGTGTGTGTATATATATTTATATATACCATGTTCCCCCGAAAATAAGACATCCCAGGAGTTTTCAGGGAAGCTTTAATATAAGACATCCCCTGAAAATAAGACATAGCTTCGGTCAATAATGAAGTGTCATGCAGCGGTGAAGGAGTTAAAGACACTGCAGGACACTTCATTATAGGCAGTGGGCACCCCCAGTGTGTGTGTGTGTGTGTGTGTGTGTGTGTTTATGCGATCGGATCTGTGAGTGTCGGCAGAAGGCAGAGGAGCACGGCGTGCAGCACAGCTGCTGGGACCGCCCACCGGAGAGCACAGAGAGAAGTGGTGTGTGTGTGTGTGTGTGTGTGTGTGTGTGTGTGTGTGTATGCGAACAGATGTGTGCGTGTATACTGTCTGATGTGTGACTGTGTGTGAACGTAAGCGATCGGATCTGTGAGTGTCGGCAGGAGGCAGAGGAGCACGGCGTGCAGCACAGCTGGTGGGGTGGGTGGGAAGAAGTGGGGTGGGTGTGTATTTGTGTGTGAGTGAGTGAGTGTGATCTGATGTGTGTGTGTGTGTGTGTGTGTGTGTGTGTGTGTGTGTGTGTGTGTGTGTGTGAGATCTGATACATACATACATACATACATACATACATACATACATACATACATACATACATACATACAGAGAGAGATATATATATATATATATATAATATATTTACATTGGAATCTTGGATTACGAGCATAATTGGTGCTGGGAGTGTGCTCTTAAAGCAAGTTACTCTTATATCAAAGTGAATTTTCCCATAGGAAATAATTGAAATGCGGACAATTTGTTACACAACCCAAAAATATTTTCTGTATTTATACAAACTTATTACAGTAATACACAATAATGTACTGTATTTATATAAAATTATTACAGTACACTAATACAAACTACTGTACAGTAAAAAGCATGTAAAACAAAATAAACTGCACATTAGTTTACAGTAGAATTGTTGGTGTGCGAGAGGTGCAATACAAGCAATGTGCTGAACTGGTTAGCCAAAAGAGTACAGTACTGTATCCACAAATGCAAATTAATAGAAATGCTATTTAGTATATTCTGTACTGTGCAATGGTATACTGTATACAGTAAACAGTACATATGGACAGAAAGTTACCTGTAGAGCAGGACAGAACCAGAAGTCTACACGGTGGGAATTTGCTCTTATTGCAAATCATTGCTCTTAAACAAAGTTACAAATTTTTAAAAAGCTTTGCTTATCTTGCAAAACACTCTCAAACCAAGTTACTCTTAAACCAAGGTTCCACTGAATATACAAACACATACATACACGCACTATATCACAAAGGTGAGCACACCCCTCACATTCTTGTGGATATTTTATCATCTTTTCATGGGACAAAAAGTTATGACAGTTTGATACAATATAAAATAGTGTACAGCTTGTTTAACAGTGTAAAATTGGTGTTCCTTTTCAATAACCCTACGAACAGCCATTAACACCTTCATGACCTTTGACATATTTACTTCAAAAGTTGTGTCCCTGCTTTTGATGCAGGCTCGCAAGCAGAGCCCACATCTTTCCCTGCACTTGACAGCTGAACTGATCAGTCGTCATGTGCCTCTAACAGCCGCAGGTGGATTGGATATTCCGCCCGTGGTTGTTAACCAGTTAAATCTTGCTGTCAATCTCTGACAACAGGATTTAACACTCATTGGTGGGGAGCATGTGTCGCGGGCGGAGGAGGGGACACTGCACTCACCCACTGCTCGGTGGTGGCTCGAGCGGTGGGCCAGATCCCGGGGTCTCGAGCGGCGTTCCTCGCCCGTGAGTGAAAGGGGGGATTGGTGTGTGGTTTGGGGATATTGTCCGTGATGCCACCCACGGTTGTGGTGAAGTTGTGACACGACCGCTGCTCTGGATGGGGAATCCCGGGAGCGATGACAGGGAGCAGCTTGGATGTTGGTTCTCCCCTCCGTGGGTATGGGGGTTGGTTGTCCCGGGGCCCCGGTGAGGGTTTTAGGGATGGCAGGCGGGTTACGGAGCCTGGTGAGGTGCAGGGTCGCGGAGGCAGCGCTGTGCCGCACGGCACGGTGGTACTCACTCAGCCAGTAATTCACACAGAGTCTCTGGTCAAACAAACGGCTGAATGGACGGGTCCCACAGGCGGCTGCGGTTGTTCTCCTCCCGGTAGGTTGATGGTGACTGCCTTTCCCTGCACCTTTGTTGTGTTTACGGTTCCAATGGCTTCCCACCGGTAACCCACTCCCCAGCTTGGATGGATGCTGAGGGAGCCCCTTTTGCCGGCAGGCTCTGCCCCTGGGAACTGTAGCCTTGGCGGTGACTGTGATTCCCTCTACGGTGTGAGCTGTTGCCTTCAATCGGGTCTTGACTGCTGGGAAACCCCGGAGGTTCCCTTTGCTAACGGATTTGACCGGTTTTGCGGCGACTCCTAGCCTGGTCAGGGTCCGTAGGCCCTGCCGAATGGTGCTGGCTTCTCTTCGCGCCCCGATCCGGTACCAGCGGGCCACTGCCCGTTCCCGGTCCGTATGGTTCACTCCAATCAGCCTCGCCTGCAGACGGTTACCACCGTCTGCCAACCTTGCTGTGTGCCCGGGCCACACACCCGGACACGGTCAGTCTCCTCTACTACCACTTCCCTCTCCAAAACTGTTCTGAAAACTCTTCCCGCCTCCAGGACTGTGAACTCGGTGGGCGGGACCAACCACCTGGCCCACCCCCTGGTGTGGACATCAGCCCCTGGAGGAAGGCAACAAGGATTTGTGTTTGACTTAAGTGTGCCTAGCTGGGGTGTAGGGTGTGTTGGTGTAGTACCTGTGACGACCTGGCTTGTCCAGGGCGCCACACATGTCATTTCCTTCTCCCATTGGCGAGCCGGCATTCATTGAGATCATGATTTCTGCTATGCAGAGCAGTGCTGATGCACCTCTCTGTATAGCACAAGCAATCAAATAATGGCAGATTTAAGTCCCTTTAAAGGGGCTGTTTAAATACAATAAAAAGTGAAAATTGAAGTTTTTGAAAATATTAAAAATTAAAAAACCTTCAAATCACGCCCTTTGAAAATAAAATAATTGAAAAAAACAACACGTACTTATTATTGCTGAATTGAGAAATTTGCAATATATCAAAGTATAAAATAAACTAATCTGATCAGTAAACAGCATAACAAAAAAAAGTCTAACTCCAGAATTAATTTTTTTTTTGGCCGCCACAACATTGCAAAAAAAATACAATTAGCGGTAATTAAAACATTGCATCTACACAAATATAGTATTAGTAAACAGGTCAGCTTAGGTCGCAAAAAAATAGGCTATAATTTAGGCCCAGATCCTGAAAAATGAAAACCTTACGATTCTCAGAAAATGGAGCCAAAAGCAAATTATTTTTTTTTTTTTTTTACAAACTACAGAAATTTTTTTTTTAGCACTTAAATTTGAAGAAAACTATACATGTTTCATATCTACATTCTCATACTGACCTAGAGAACCATACTTCATAGTCAGTGTTTTCATATAGTGAACATGATGAATATAAGGCCCAAAAACATTTGTGGAATTTTTGTTTTGCCTCATTTTGAATTTTTTTCCTTCGTTTTTTCAGTACACTATATTGTAAAATTAACGATTTCATTCAAATGTTCAACTCATCCACACACAAAAAAAACCCCATCATACTGCTGTATTAAGAGAAAAATATAAAACATCTTGGAAGAAGGGGAGAAAAAAACAAAAATTAAAAATTGCATGGTCATGAAGGGGTTAGTGTCTAAATCGCTGGCAAAAAAGTGATTACACTACTAAGTGAAAATGGCCAAACTGTACCCAATTAGCCATTTTCCCTCCCCAGTGTCATGTGACTCATTAGTGTTACAAGGTATCAGGTGTGAGTTGGGAGCAGGTCTGTTAAATGTAGTGTTATCGCTCACACACGCTCTCATACTGGTCACTGGAAGTTCAACATGGCACCTCATGGCAAAAAACTCTGAGGTTCCGAAATAAGAATTGTTGCTCCATATAAAGATTGCCTAGCCTCTAAGAAGATTGTCAACACCCTTAGGGTAAGTTCACACCGTGCATTTTTCGCTGCGTTTTTGCGCGTTTTTCGGGTGCATTTTTGCTCAGAAAACTGCATGACTTTGCTTCCCCAGCAAAGTTTGAGTTTTTATTTTTGCTGTCTGCACACAGCGTTTTTTTTTAGCTGCATTTTTGTGGGCACCACAAAAACGCAGCATGTCAATTATTTTTGCGTTTTCCACCCATTGAGTTCAATGAGATGTTCAAAAACGCAATGAAAACTGCAAATTGCAAATATAGCTGCATTTTAGTGCATTTTTATTACTAAAAACGCAGCTATAAACGCAAGGGGTGGGTAGTAAAGTGACATGTACAGGAAGAGGATTCCTTCTGTCAGTAAACACAGAAGCGTGAATCCTCCCGGTACCGTCACCGCTGCTTCCATTTCCCGCCCGGTGCCATGTCAGCTCCCGTGCAGGAGGTGGAAGCAGCTGCTAAATCAAAAGTGAACAGTAAAAAAATGTCATACTCACCTGTGTACAGACTCCTGGTGCCATGTCCGCTCCCAGCTCCTTTCCCGGTCCCGCCACCCCCCCTCTGGCTGTGTGCCGGCTCCCAGGCACGTACGATAGCTGCATGACCTGGCTGTGATCACCTGATGCAGTCACCTGATGCATCAGCTGATCGTAAGTCTCGCGGTGACGCCGGATTTTACCGCCGAGTGACTGATTCCCCGGCGCTTGCAGTCAGTTCATGACAGCTGCAGACAGGCCGGGGTGATCTCCAGAGTTCAGGTGAGAGCACCGGAGATTAGCCCGGGATGTCTGCAGCTGTCATGAACTGAATCGCAAGTGTCGGGGAATCAGTCACTCGGTGCGCGCTGTACAGTCTCGGCTGCAGTCTGGAGCTTAGGTGAGAACTCCGGAGTGCAGTGCAGGTACCTGAATTCAGGCCTGGCATTACTGGAGATTCCTCCAGTAGCCAGTCCAACGTTGCACAGAATTGTTTTTTTTTTTTTTTTTTGCACTGATGCATCAGCTGATTGTATAAAAGCCGTTTACACAATCAGCTGCTGTGTCATGTGATTCAGGCCTTGAACCTGACACATCATCTGATCGCTTTGCCTTCCAGCAAACCGATCAGATGATGTTGGATCCGGATTGGATGGCCCGTGACCCTTGACCCAGGATTACTGCGGAGGGGGATTCTTTATTTCAATAAAGATGGAGTCACTAATTGTGTTGTTTTATTTCTAAAAAAAATATTTTTCTGTGTTGTTTGTTTTTGTTTTTTTTTTATCTTTACTAGAAATTCATGGTGGCCATGTCTAATATTGGCGTGACACCATGAATTTCGGGCTTAGGGCCAGCTGGTAATACACAGCTAGCCCTAACCCCATTATTAACCAGCGAGCCACCCGGCATCAGGGCAGCTGGAAGAGTTGGATACAGCGCCAGAAGATGGCGCTTCTATGAAAGTGCCATTTTCTGGGGCGGCTGCGGACTGCAATTCGCAGCGGGGGGGCCCAGATAGCTTGGGCACCCTGCATTGCGGATTTCAATCCCCAGCTGCCTAGTTGTACCTGACTAGACACAAAAATTAGGCGAAGCCCATGTCATTATTTTATTTTTTTTGAATTATTTCATGAAATTCATGAAATAAAAAAAAAAAAGGGCTTCCCTATATTTTTGGTTCCCAGCCGGGTACAAATAGGCAGCTGGGATTTGGGGGCAGCCCATACCTGCCTGCTGTACCCGGCTAGCATACAAAAATATGGCAAGCCCACGTCATTTTCTTGTTTGGGGGGGGGGGCAAAGAAATCCTGCATACAGTCCTGGAAGGTGGATGCTGAGCCTTGTAGTTCGACAGCTGCTGTTTGCTCTCCTGCATACACTATTGGATGGAGGATGCTGAGCCTTGTAGTTCTGCAGCTGCTGTCTGCTCTCCTACATCTACTAGTGGATGGAGTATGCTGAGCCTTGTAGGTCTGCTCCCCCTGACTCTCCCTCCAGCATACAGTCCTGGATGGAGCATGCTGAGCTTTGTAGTTCTGCAGCTGTCTGCTCTCCTGCATACACTAGTGGAGAATGAAGAACATATGGAAGAAGGAAATGACATCAGACCTTTTTTTTTTCCTTTTTTCAACAATCTTTAATGGCAATGTTCACTGATAAAAAACGCAGAAAAACGCAGTGAGCAAAAACGCACCAAAACGCGGTAAAAACGCACGCGCTTTTCCATGCATTTTTTAAAGACGCTGCATTTCTGTGCGGTTTTAGCACTAAAAAAACGCACACAAACGCAGCGTCAAAAAAACACAGTGTGTGCACATAGTCTTAAACTGATCTGCAGCATGGTTGCCAAGACCATACAGCGATATAACAAGACAGGTTCTACTCAGAACAGGCCTCGACATGGTCGACCAAAGAAGTTGACTTTGGTCACATGGTCCGCATCATATCCAGAGATTTTCTTTTCAAAATAGAGTATGAGTGCTGCCAGAATTGCAATAAAGGTTAAAAGGGTATGGGGTTAGCCTGACAATGCACAAACCATACTCCGCAGACTGCATTAAATTGGTCTGCATGACTGTTGTCCCAGAAAGAATTTTCTTCTAAAGATGATGTTCAAGGAAGTCCGCAGTTTACTGAAGATTACTGAAACCATGTAATGTGGTCTGACGAGACCAAGATACTTACTTGTTTCAGATGGTATCAAGCATGTGTGGCGACCTTCAGGTGAGGAGTACAAAGACAAGTGTGTCTTGACTCAAGCATGTTGGTGGCAGTGTCATGGTTTGAGGCTGCATGAGTGCTACCAACTGTGGGGAGCTATAGTTCATTGAGGGTACCATGAATGCCAACATGTACTATGTCATACTGAAGCAGAGCATGAAACCCCACTCTCTGGAAACTGGGCTGCAGGGCAGTATTTCATCATTACAAATCCAAACACACCTCCAAGACAACCACTGGCTTGCGAAATAAATGGAGCATAAAGGTCCTGACTGGCCAAGCATGTCTCCAGATCAAACCCCTATTGAGCATTTGTGGGGCATCCTCAAACAGAAGGTGAAGGCTTGCAAGGTCTCTTAACATCCACCAGCATCTTGATATCATGGAGAAGTTAAAGAGGATTCCAGTGGCTCCTGTGAAGCTCTTGTGAACTCCATGCCCAAGAGAGTTAAGGTAGTGCTTGAAAATAATGGTGGCCACACAAAATATTCACACTTTAGGCACAATTTGGCCATTTTACCTCAGGGATGTACTCATTTTTGTTGTCAGCAGTTTAGATGATAATGGCGGTGTTATTTAGAGGGCACACCAAATTTACATTATGTACACTGACTTCCTTACATTGTATCAGTGTCATATCTTCAGTGTTGTCCCATGAAAAGATATCATAAAATATTAACAAAAATGTGAGAGGTGTACTCACTTTTATAATGTACTCTGTGTGGATTTTTATGTACTAATAACAAGTACATGCATACATACAGTGGTGAAATAAGTATTGAACAACTCATCAATTTTGTATTAAATATATTTCTAAAAGTGCAACTGACAGGAAATTCTCACAGGATGACGGTAACATCTATCTGATCTACACGGGCAAAGATTTCAAACCATAGATGTCCATGAATTAAATTATGTGTATTAATGAGAAACAACACTGAAAAAGTATTGAATACATGCAGAAAAATAGGTGCAAAAAGCCATGAAAAGTAATGACACCAGCTGAAATCTGTCATTAATTAAAAAGCATTACTGCCTCTTATTGAAAAATATTAGCTGGTTCAACTGATGGCCTATAAAAAAAGGTATCTCATTACCAAGGTGCCACACAATAAACTTCTTGTGATGGGTGAAACCAGTGAGCTGTCTGAAGACCTTTGCAACCTTCTTCCTTGGAAAACATACTGATGCCATTGGTACAGTAGCATTTCTAAACTAATGAAGTTTCCACTGAGTACTATTAGGGTCATAATACAGAAGTGGAAAGAATATATTTTTACCATAAACTAGCCATGACCAAGTGCTCCCACAAGATTTCAAGCAGAGGAAGTGAAAATAATTATCAGAAAAGTTGTCCAAGAGCCAAGGACCATCTGTGGAGAGCTGCAGAAAGGAATCAGCAGGTACAACCGTTACATTGAAATCAAGAAGTAATGCACTCAGCCTCCATGGTTGTCTACACGCTCACCACACAAGACTCCATTGCTGAACAAAAAGCATGTTCAAGTGCGTTTAAAGTTTGCTCAGCAATATTTAGACAAGCCGGTGAAATACTGGGAGAATAGAATCTGGTCAGATGAGACCAAAATTGAACTCTTTGGATACCAAAGAGTTCCACCCCAAGAACACATACTGTGTTTCCCCGAAAATAAGACCTCTCCCCGAAAATAAGACGGTTAAATAAAGAAGTGTCCATGCAGCGGTAAAAAAGTTAAAGAATACTGCAGGACACTTCATTATAGACAGAAGACACCCCAAAAGAAAGAAGAGAGTAGACCCTACAATCATAGTCACCAGACGCCGACCGGGAGTAGAGTAATGCATCAAAGTCCTGTGACTGAACACACACACATCAGATCACATATACACATGAGAACGCACACACTCGCCACATCTAGCGATATCGCTTGCTTCTCGGCGGCGTAAGGACCTGAGACACTGTGCAGTGGAGCTTCCAGGACCTGTGGGTGGAATGTATCCTGTGACTGTGCAGTGGAGCTTCCAGGACCTGAGGGTGGAAGGCATCATGTGAAGCTGTGCAGTGGACATTCCAGGACCTGCAGGAGGAACGCATCACATGGCCGGAAGCAAGTGGTATAACTGGATGCGGTGAGTGTGTGCGCGCTCGATTGTACCAGTATGTGCAATTTCATGAGTGTATGCTATCTGATGTGTGAGTGTGTGTTCTGATGTATGTGAGTGTCGGCCAGATGCAGTGGAGGATGGTGTGCAGCACACCTGCTGTGAGCGCCCGCCGGAGATCACAGGGAGGAATGATGTGGAATCTGATCTGTGTTTGTCTACACTGGGTGCAGACTTATTAGGCAAGTTGTATTTAGAGGATTTTTTTTATTATTGATCAACAACTATGTTCTCAATCAACCCAAAAGACTCATAAATATCAAAGCTTAATATTTTTGGAAGTTGGAGTAGGGTTTTTTTTTTTTTTTTAGCTCATTCCCGCCCGCAGCCCTATATTCAGACCATAAGACGCACCCCCAACTTTCCCCCAACATTTGGTTGAAATAAAGTGCGTCTTATGGTCCGAAAAATACTGTAAATACTGTGTGTGTGTGTGTGTGTGTGTGTGTGTATACATAAAAACAAGTAAGGTATGTACAGTGTGTGTGTGTGTATACGTGGATAGATAGATACATATATACACGGCTCTGGCAAAAATTAAGAGACCACTGCAAAATTTTCAGGTTTTCTGATTTTTCTCTTTATTGTTATATTTTTGAGTGAAATGTAAATTACTTTATTCTATAAACTACTGACAACATGTCTCTGAATTTAAATAAATTTTGTTTTTATTTTCTGAAAATGAGAAATGGTCAAAATAACAAAACAATGCATTGCTTTCATACCTCAAATAATGCAAAGAAAACAAAGTTCATAATCCTTTAGAAACAACAATACTAATGTTTTAACTCAGAAATTGTTCAGAAATCAATATTTTGTGGAATTACCATGATTTTTAATCACAGCTTTCATGCGTCTTGGCATGCTTTCCACCAGTCTTTCACACTGCTTTTGGCTGACCTTATGCTACTCATAGTGCAAAAGTTGAAGCAGTTTTTCTTTTTTTGATGGCTTGTGACTATCCATCTTCCTCTTGATTACATTCCAGAGGTTTTCAATGGGGTTCAGGTCTGGAGATTGGGCTGTCCATGACAGGGTTTTGATGTGGTGGTCTTAACTCCAAACATTGATTGACCTAGCTGTGTGACATGGCGCATTGTCTTGCTGGAAATACCAGTCCTCAGAGTTGGGGAACAGTGCCTGAGCAGAAGGAAGCAACTGTTTTTCCAGGATAACCTTGTATGCGGCTTGATTCATACGTCCTTCGCAAAGGTTAATCTGCCCAATTCCAGCCTTGCTGAAGCATTCCCAGACCATTACCGATCCTCCACCAAATTTCACAGTGGGTGCAAGACACTGTTCCTTGTACACCTCTCCAGGTCTCCATTTAACCAATAGATGACTAGGTGTTGGGCAAAGCTGAAATTGACTCCTCAGAGAAGATTACCTTACTCCAGTCCTCAATGGTCCAATCCTTATGTTCTTTGGCATACTTCAGCCTGGCTCTCCATTGCTTCTCATTGATGAAAGGCTTTTTTCTAGCTTTACATGACTTGAGCCCTGCCTCTAGGAGCCTATTTCAAACTGTTCTTGCCGTGCACTTCACCCCAGCTGCCATTTGCCATTCCTTTTGTAGGTCATTTGATGTCATCCTGCGGTTGCTGATTGACATTTGAATAAGATGACTATCATCCCGATCAGTGAAGAGTCGCTTTCACCCTCTGCCGGTCTGTAGCTTTGTTGTCCCCAATGTCTGCTGCTTGACCTTGTTGTAATGGACTGCCGTTTTAGAAATTTTGAGGATGGAGGCATCATGACGCTCACTGTATCCCTATGCTAGTAAAGCCAAAAAGAGCCCTTCTTTTCCTCACTGAAGACTTTTCTTTTCAACTCCTTTGACAGGTTAAGTTATTTTTTCATTCCTATCACTTTTTGGATATTTCTAGCACTTGTTTTGTCATCCAGCTTGTCCTATTGCAAGGGGATTGTGAAGACTGGTTTTGGTTTTTTATACTTTCCCTCGTTAGATAGGATTTGGTTCAGGTGATCACCTTATCAGAAGCACATTCAGTAGAATGAGGTGGACTCTGGAATTCAACTGGCACTGGAATGGAATGGCTGTCAGACATGTAGAGAATCTGATTTTTATAAAACTGCAATGGTCCCTTAAAAAAAAATAATAAAAAATTATATATATTCCATCCCTGGAATTGGTTGTATATATATTATACACTCACTGGCAGCCCCCCAATGATTGACCTAATAGTGGAAGCGGCCACGGCCTTGTTCATTAATAGTCTGTCAATTACATCATTGTCCTGATGATAGGAGGCAGTGGAGGGCTGTTCATGACACACATCACTACATTTATGGAGCTCTGTGGTTTGATTTCTTTGCCTGTGTGGATTGGATGGGTTGTTACTTACATCTGGTGAGAAATTCCTGTCAATAGCACCTTTTAGAAATATATTTACTTAGAAAATTAATGACGTATTTCACCTTTGTATAATGCACTAGCCTAGAACATTTCTAGCAGGTGGTCCTGCTACTTTGTTCTATGCTGTCTGTGTATAGTAAAGGTGTACTATATGTATTGCTAATTATAATATGAACAAATTATATTGCCCTAATACATAGGCTGCAGGCACAATGCAGGTTTTGTAGTGAATCTCAGTTGCAATAAAACAATTCACGCCAACTTGTGAACGCACACTTGGGGTGCGTGCACACGATCAGTATTTGCAGTGCTTTGGACGCAGCATGCGTCAACTGCTTCCAAAACGCTGTGCTGGGTCGGTTTCAGAATCCGTGTTTAATCAGGTACCAGTCACGCATGTGTGCCATACGTATTTGCATACGTGTGACAAGTACCGGAGAAAACACGGGTCTGTGAAATAAAAAGATTTTCCATATTTACCTGCTGTCTTCGGCTCTGCTGCCTCCCGTTCCTGACCCCCGCTCATTATATTCATCGATTATTCACCGCACTCAGGACCTGGAAGCCGGGCACAGCACCTCCGAGGACAGCATCGTGGGGATAGGTGAGTATTCTGCAAGATCAGTGACATCCAGGAGGTCATTGGAGTTCCCAATGAACTCTGATGACATCCCTGCGACACCTGCGCTACAGCTTCACGGATTCATCAGAGTTCATTGGGAACTTTGATGAGTCCCCGATGCTGTCCCCACGATACTCCAGCCTCCAGGTTCTCACTACACACACTAACACACACACACACACACACACACACACACACACTGTATACACTGAGCACATACACACACATAGCGCACATGCATGTATACACTGAGTACACACACACACTCTGCTGTATACTCGCCCAGCGATGCGGTCCCCGGAACTGAAGTCCCCCGCGATGGTTCGGCTTCCAGCTCCACAAGGCACTGAATATTCAGTGAGTATAGTGAGTGGGGGTCAGGAGCAGGTGGCAGCAGAGCCGGAAACAGCATCGCTGGAGAGAGGTAAATATAGAAAATCTTTTTATTAAAAAGACCCATGTTTTTTCCGGTATATGTCACACGGATCACATCAGTGTGCAATCCGTGTGAGACCCATGCTGCCGGAGAAAAAACGGACATGCCTGCGTGTGGGGTCATGAGAAGTCACACGGTCTGTTTGCAGAACATCATAGAATAACATGGGTATGTGTGACATCCGTGTTAAATACGGATATCACACATACCTAAAACACAGACGTCTGAAACCAGCCTTGTACAGTACAAGCATAGTGGGCGGGATTTCTAGAAATCCCATGCCTACTATGCTTTTTTCTGCAGCAAACACTAACCCCTGGTAGCGTCTTTCCAGACCGCAGCATGTCAATCGTTTGCTGCAGATTCGCATGCGTTCTCCGTAGGGAGAACACTAGCTGAAGACTGCAGCGCACCGAACCCTGATCGTGGGCACAGTCAGCTGCGGAGGAGACATGCGGCCCCGCCGGTCAGGACTCGCTGCATTATGTACGCGAGTCCTGATCGTGGGCACATACTTTTAGAATAACTTTGTGGCCTTATTAGAGCCAATCTGTAAATATTTTTGCATTTTAGATGCTTGTTTCAGCCTCCATTATCTTGGTGGAGAAGACAGGCTTTCATTACTGCCCTATACTTTTTATAATTTAACATTAAACTAAACTTATGAAAAGCAGAGGTTGAATTCTGTTAGACTGTAGTGATATTTTAGGGACTTGTATTGTTTTTTTTGTTTTGTTGAGGTTTGGGATCCTTGTGTAATATTCTCATGCATGTTACATGAAGGGGGAACCCCTTGTCTCCGCAGTGTTGTGTGCTGGAGACTCCTGTAGATGTAAAACAGTGTGTGCTTTAGTACCTGCTAATGGACAGCTCTGGGCCGCTTCGAAGTTGCTGGATGTTATATTTAATCTCAGTTTCCATGGAAACCAACATCATTGCGTTCTCCCTAATCACAGGTTTGACTTTATATGAAAAAAAGTCAAGTTAAGAAAAAAAAATCTCCCAAAGAAGAATTTAAAAAAAAAAACCAAAACACATGGGTCATTTTTTAAAATATAAGAACAGTTCTGAGACAGATCACCAAAATATTTTTTAATAAGTAAATTGTACATATTTGGATTGTTTCTGCCCTGTGTTCACTAATAGTGGCAAATGGGCTGATAGTTATTAACCTGCAAATCGTACTAATGAACAATGACTTTGATGTCATAGACATTCTGTTGATTATCATCTCCATCTTATTGCAGATTTGAAATGGCCACTTTTCTGTATTACCAAGTTTTTTAGCCGTGAATAAGTATTATACCCTCTGTTTTAGGTTATCCACAACTTTTATATTGATGGCCCATCCTTAAGATAGGTCATCAATGTCTGATCTGTTGGGGTCCAGCACCCCACAACCCCACCGATCAGCTGTTCTCGGTGATGGCAGTGGAAATGCTCCGTTACTGAACTGCCTTGACAGCTGATAGTGGCCAGGTACTGCACATCCGCCTCCTATGCACTTGAATGGGAGGCGTACAATACCCAGCTGAGGCCGCTATCAGTTGATGGGACAGCTCCATAACTTTGCATTTCCAGCTGCTTGCTGCCACCGCAAGCGCTGAGAACAGCTAATCGGCAGGGTTGCTGGAATTTAGCCCCCTAGCAATCAATGTTAAAGTAGTCAACAATCTCCTTAATGCTTTTCCTTTAGACCTGTAACTTGTTTAATATGTTTTTTTAGTGCTTCATTATATATTCATTTTTTTGGATGGATAAGTGTTCATATTCCTGCTCTTAGGTTTTCTTATGTTTGTTCTTCAGGAACGCCACACTTCTTTGCCTCCCGGCTTCCAGCTTACCAGGGGGTGGCGTGTTCGTGAAGAGTGACATCCCTGCTGGGTGGCATAGCTCAAACTGTGCAGCTAGCAGAGGCAGCTTTCTCTCTGCAGCATAAGAGGCACAGGGGGCTCTGAAGTTCCAGCTATCTGGTTAGCAGTAGAGTGGCAATTGTATATGATGCCCATTTTTTTGCCCATAATAATGATTTATTTTTTGCGGTCATAAATTTCAAATCACTCGAAGAAAGTGCTGTTTGCTTATCGATTTATAGATAATTGTGAATGAGCATGCCTATGAACACTCGATTGTGGATAATCTGCTGGTGTAATTGCACTAATGTTTCATAACATCAGGTTTAGTTTACATGATAGCCCTGGGGTCTTTTATTGACAAGGGAAGGTTTTTACTCACTGATCGCTTTATCAAGGAAACCAAGTTTTCTAATCCAAAGTGGGATTCCCCCTTTGAATCATTGTTATGTTAAGGTCCCGTCACACACACCCAGATCGCTAACGAGATCGTTGCTGTGTCACCATTTCTGTGACACAGTAACGATGTTTCCAGCGATCTCGTTGTGTGACACCTACCAGCGATCAGGCCCCTGCTATGAGATCTCTAGTCGTTGCCAAAGGGTCTACACCATTTTCTTCAAAAGTGATGTCCTGCTGAGCAGGACACATCGCTGTGTTTGACACCGAACAATGACCTCTTATACAGGTCGCTCATCGTACTTGCATTGTTGGTAAGGTCTGACTGTGTGACATCTCACCAGCGACCTCCCAGCGACTTACCAGCGATCCTTTTCAGGTCGCATAGTTTTCGGGATCGCTGGTAACTTGTTAAATGTGACGGGGGGCTTTACTCATGAGAAACCTCCAATGTCAGCAACTTCTGCACTATGACAGCCACACACCCTCTATAGAGCTGCAGAGTGTGAAGGACTTCTATCCCGCCATAAAAAAAATCCCAAACCCTGCATCGTATATTGATGGTCATTTAAGGACAAGAAATCAATTGTTTTGATATGCGATAACTGTTATGATTGATAGGGTTTTGACTTCTGGAACTTTAGATAAACATATTGTCCCGGTTCCAGTTTAGCACAATGTACCCTTCTGTTTTAACGTCCCCAGCAGTGCTTTCTGGTACCCACTGTACAGAAAACTGCAGCACATCTCATTTTATATCATTAGGGCCATGGTTTTGTTTCCAGCATAGCTTTCAATGGAAGATTGAAGAGTTAAAATTTACAGGGGTCCGACTTCTAAGATAAGCCAGGTAATGATCTCGTAGCAAACGCTTTACCCCCTCATTTTTTCCCAAATTTGTGAAGGTACACACTTTAACTCACTTTATGCACTTTTTCTAGTCCCAACATAGATGTGTGATGATGATGGTTTTTTCCAACACCATGGTCACTGAATGGTCGTTTAACTCCACCGTCAATTTGGCTATATTATTCCCTTACTTAATTTGGCAGAGGTTGATGATGTAGTCACAATGTGAACAGTTGCATACAGTGTGTTAGACGTGTTCCCTCCATTCACTGAGATTATAGAGGTGTGCTGATATAGGTATCATGACCAATATGTGAATGATCCCTGAAAGTTGATACCATTAGTAACACTGATATTATTGCACATAAACATATTTTTATTTACTTCGAACTGGCTAATGAGTCTGGATTCCTTTTGAGAAATATATAAATATAAGCAGTATTCTATTAGTAGCAAATGACTTGTACACTGCAGCACTATGCGGCCTGCCTGGCAGTGCTCACTGCACTTATTTTATTGTGAGCCTAGCATATAATTGCCAATAAGTGCTGCCCTCTAAAATGATATAGCCACTTTGCTGTCAATTTAGAATCCGGCGGTTACATATGCCAACCTCTGACCCATCCAAGCCCTGCGGTGTTACTGCTCCAGCATTCATTTGTATTCAGTAAGCAAATAAATGAAAATGTGTTCTTGCTTTTTATTTATTATCATCATCCCCTTTCAGATTCCAGAGCACTGTTTTCTCTCTGGCTATGTATGATCTTAACCTTTGCTTTACCAAACTGCTGTATTTTCTTTCTCTTGAGATGTTATGCAGCATTTCACAGTATATACTCTGATGAAACAAAAACCATGGAGTGTTATGTGGATTTGACTTTAAATTTATGACCCTCGCGTTGTTCATCAACTTTGCCAATTTTTTTTTTTGTGGGTTTTTTCCTCATTCGTTGTCGTTTTCACACTTAGTTGTGGATTTAGTATATATTTGTTTTGAACAATATAAAAAGTACAAAATTGTTAGCGTAGCCAGGGAAAAATAAGTAAATGAAGGGAAGGAAAGACATATTATTAGCACAAGAGTTTAAGTTGTCAAATGCAGTCAAGTAAAAAATTTGTTCATGCAATGGTTTTCCTTGTTCTAATTGTAATGTGCAGCTTTTAGATTCAGGCTTATAGTAGCAAAATAACAAAGGTACAAATATTGAAACACGCAGTAAAAAATATAGGTTTGAAATAAACCAGAAAGTGTGTTGAACCTTCGATTCCTCCAAGCACTCAGCTTTTACTCTGATGACAGCTTTACTTTTCACCCCCTTTGTGTTTTTACTTGCAGTTTTATCAGGTAGTCTCCTGGAATGGCTCCTAATGAACAGGTATGGCTGGTCAGGAAGCCATTTGTGGAATGACCAACCTTTAGAAAGTGTGTGTTTTGCAGAGGCAGTGTTAGTATAACGGCAGATGAACATTTCACTTGGATGTGTGAATGTAGGCTTTCAGTTAACACCCTTCATGGAGGCTGTTTATATGGAAAGGGGTTATAATACTGAGACAAACCAACCAAACTATTGCACAGGTGTTTTCCAGCTTATAGAATTGCCAATCCTTATGTGTCATATGGCTCCTATTACTGAGTGGGGAGGCCAGTAGAATGGCACTTGCAGCCACTTGCTCAAGGGTCAACACAATATTGTCTCGGCAAAGAATAGATAAGTACTGTTGCTGTTTTTCTTAATTATATTACATCCTCTGCTTTTTTTAAATTGATGAAACACCTTTAATGAGTGTAAACTGATTGGTGACTTAAAAAGAACCTGTGAGAATGAAGATGCATTCCCATCTGCAGCTATTATGTTATGGAGCAGGGAGAGCGGAGTAGACTGATATATACAATAGTCTAGTGAGAACACATTCAGTAACTTGTTTTAATCCTATAAACCTCTGCTATTTCTGAGATTTTTGGTCCAGTGGGTGATCCTATCAGTGATTGACAGTTATTCATTGATCGGACCGCCGACTTGACCGTTCATCCGAGAAATAGAGGTTTTTAGGGTTAATATATAGGTTATTCTGCATGTACTCTGTTCCCCCTGATATATACCATAAGGCTTGTGGATTCTTCTGCATTTTCATGGCGTCAGGTTCCCTTTAAAGGGATAAAGGGATATCTCAATATTACCTGTTCTCCTTCACTTTCTTGGCCAGCCTTCTTCACACGGCACGTCACTCCTTTCCACAATGTGGCTTCTGGCATTGGCACCTCCATAGGTTTAACTGAGTCTTTTTGAAATCTGCTTGCCTTTATTATGTTTGTGCATTACCTTTAATATTATTGTAGGTTGAGTGTAATAAATTCAGGCACATACACCTTAAAAGTAAGCTTTTACTCTGAACTTCACCCAGTGTGTGAGGATTTAGCCACCCTTCACATTTCAGGTTGGCCTATTACGCTGACCTTCTCATTCTTGGCCCCTGCTGGTAGTGCTGCCTCTTCACACCAACATTGTCCTATAGTTGTGCTTTTCCTAGTAAAGAACATAGGTCATATAGGGAAGAAAGCAATAAAGTGGCTGCAAAGTCCAGGCATCTCTGTAATTGTAACCCTGAGAGTGCTTCAAGGTCACTTGTTTGCTGCTTCTTCTTTTTTTTTTTTTCCCTTTTACCCCTCAGCTGTGTGCCCACAAGTACTACAGTGCCGCTAGAAACAAATCGATACTACAGTGTGGTGTTGTCTTGTCCTTTTAACAAACCACTTTGGCCTTATATTGCTCCGTGTGGCCTGCCTATGTGTTTTACTCTGGATCCTTCACAAGCAATATCCATTATTAAATCTGATTGGAAGCTTAAGGGCACATTCAGATGACAGTGTTCATTTTTTGCAGATGAATCGAGTGCAATGCAGTTTTAAAGAAGACTCCTACATTGCATGGCAGAGTATGACTCAAAAGTACTGATCAGAATTGGACATGTATCAAGTTTAATGTAAGGATAGATGTATCCAGAGAAAAACAGATTTGTGAACAGGTCTATTAAATAGCATGGTTGCTTGTAATGTCTGTTTTTAGAATAACACGGAAACCACTAAAGAGAATTTATCCTAATGAGTCATGTGATATTTAAAGTGCATCACTTCTATGTGAATAAAGGAAACTGTTTTTTGTATGGGTAATCTATCATATTATTAACCTTCCACCAACCTGTTTCTATTTCCTCACCTGCAGGATCTTTATAAGGCTGCATTCACACATCCATGTGACACATCCTAGTTCGGTCAATTTTTTTTTCTCCGCTTTCGCAGTTATCTATAGCTTTTCAGTGATCCATACGCACATTCGATTTAAAATCAGATCCGTGTCTCCAGTCCACAAGACTGAGAGCATGTCTTATTCTTATCCGTTTTTGCGTCGCAGACATTGCCATTAAAGTCTAAGGGAACCTGCTACATACTGATTTATGCTGTGGAAGTCGGTGCTTAGCGGCACCATTTTTGTGATGATAACCACAGCAGGTAGGCTATGTGCATTTTTTGTCATTTTTCTCCTTGCTTATTTTAATCAACAAACAAGGAAAAAGCATCCCAGCAAATTCTGAGAATTGTGACTTGCTGTGCACATGCTGCTTCTTTTTTCCTTGCAGATTTTGACGCTGAAAAAAGAAGCAGCATGTCAATTGTTTCTGTGGTTTTTCTTTTGTTTTGTTTTTTTGCATTTCTATAATTTCCTGCAATGCTTTATCACTGCAGTGGATTATATTGTAGCACTTTGCCTCACACACTGTGCGTACAGCATGGTGTGTGAGGCTCTCCGTAGCTCAGTAACCCTGGGTTGTCATGGCAGCAATAAGGTCCCTGTGATCACATTATAGAGACCTGATCGCCAGTGAGAGGGAAGCGATTCCTCTCCCTGCCTTCTGAATGCTGCGATCGCACTGATCGCAGCATTCAGGGGGTTAGGCTACTTTCACACATCCCTTTTTTGCCATCAGGCAGAATCCAGTTTGTGCTTGATGCAACGGATCCATCTCAGATTGTGGTAAAACTGATGCGACGGATCTGGAAAAAAAAAGCGATCCGTTGTAGCAGTTTGTACCGAGAATCCAGCAGTGGCCGCGGGTAACCAGAGTGACGTCAACGCTGATAGCGCAACTCACTTCAGTTGCTCTGTGGAGCTCACAGGAGCGGTGGTGTTCTACGGCCGCTCCTGTCAGCTTCCGATGTAGCAGAGCAGAAAGCGTCGTGGGACCTCATGTGGATTACGTCATACCTGGAGGGGTATTTGGGGATTTTAATAAAGTGGTGAAAGAGGGTGTTTTTTTTGTCTTTTATTACAAATAAAGGCTTTTTCGGTGTTTGTGTGTGTTAATTTACTTTCACTTCAGATTAATCATGGAAGGTGTCTCATTGATTAACCTAGGACTTAGTGGCAGCTATGGACTGCCATTAACTCCTTATTACCCCGATTGCCACCGCACCAGGGCAATTCGGGCTGAGATGGGGTAGAGTCCTGGGACTGTCGCATCTAATGGATGCGGCAATTCTGGGCAGCTGCTGGTTGATATTTTGAGGCTGGGGGGCTCCCCATAACGTGGGGCTCCCCATCCTGAGAATACAAGCCTTCAGCCGTATGGCTTTACCTTGGCTGGTATCAAAATTGGGAGGGACCGCACGCCGTTTTATTTAATTATTTATTTTACTGCAAGATTTAGACCCGCCCACCGGCAGTTGGGATTTGTTGCAGTCAGATGATCTCCCACGCTGAGTGACAGCTGTGTCACTGCAACCAATCATAGGCACCAGTGGGAGGGGGAAGCAGCGAATATGAGATGGAATAATGAGCGGGCGGCATTTTCAAAACAGGAGAAGCCGCCGGAGTTTTGTCACAGCTGTGCAATGCCGTGTCGGTGATAGGTGAGTATGAAAGAGGGGTTGAGAGGGAGAGACCGATCGACAGAGAGAGCGCGACAGACAGAGAGCGACACAGAGATAGCGACAGAGATTTTCTAACCAGAAAGTAATTTACACATCTGAGCATGCTCAGTTAAAAAAAACAGATTTGTTTTTTGCCGCATTACGATGGATCCGGCGCCCATAAGCTTCCATTTTACAACACCCCGCACGGCACCGGATCCGGTACGATGCGTTTTTTTTGCCGGTGACAAAAAAAGTTCCCTTGTGCGTTTTTTCCGGCAGTCGGATACAGAAATTTCGCCAGATACGGCGCACGCCGGATGAAACACAAGGTCATCAGGCACAATCCGGCGCTAATACAATTCAGTGAGGATAAAAAGGCATCAGTCGCCGGATCAGTTTTATCTGGTATTCGCCAGATTGTGCCTGAAGGCAAAAACCGGATGTGTGAAAGCAGCCTTAAACTGCTGTGAGCAGCGCAGCCACCGCTCCTGGCAGTGAGAGTCGGTTCCCGGCTGTAACATCAGCTGATGACTTGGCGGCTATTGCGGGGTTACAGCGCCTGATCCCTCGCGTCCGCCATAACTAAACAAAAAAAACCCCACAAAAAGCAGGGAAAAACGTGCAACTACCATAAAAAAGGTAAGCTGCCAAAACATGCTTTTTTGTGTGCAGAAAAGGATACAAAAAAGCAACATTGGCACATAGCCGTAATGACACTGCAGATGGCACTATGGCACTATGAGAGGTCTGCTTTAGAAATGCAATGTGGCAATGTATCCTTTAAAGGTGTATTTTTAACATTTTGAACATTATACCCTTTCCATGGAGTAGGGGATAAATTTACAATTCTGAATCTGACTACCATATCCTCAGTGATCCTGAGAACTGGGACTCCAAAGGGTCATTAGGAGAGGAGATCAGGCAAGCGTTTGTGCTCCATCACCAGTGCTCCCATTAATAATAAATGGAGCGACAGTGAACATAATCACCCTCTGCTCAATTCAGCCAGGGCTTAGTTCTCTGGATCACTGTGTGCAGTGTCGATCAGACCACAAGCAAATGGAAACTTAGCCACAATCCAATGGAGGGGGGATGACTTCAAATTTAAGAATACCCTTTAAACGACAGCTCCATTCAAGGAAGAGTTTGCCCACTTATTATAGTTATACTGAATTGAACTCTTAAGTAAAACTCAAAGGCTGGTTTTACAGGGTAAATTCATAAGGATTCCATGTGGCACTCTCAACTTAGGCTACTTTCACACTTGCGTTGGACGGCTTCCGTTGCTATCCGCAGCCTTGAGGAATTACGGTAACCGTTGCAGGAATCCGTTATATTCCTCATAGACTTCTATTAGCTACGGATAGCAACGGCTGGTCTTGCATTGCATGCGTCCCGCAGCGCATCAGTTGTTTTGACGCTGACTGCGAGTGACCGTCGGGCGGATGGAACGCTGCATGTAGCGTTTTTCTGTGCTTGGCGGAGTGTCAAAAAAACGCAACCTGCAGGAATCCGTTGGTGTCCGTTGTTTTTCTAATGGATGTCTATGGTGGCGGATTCCGTTAGAAACAGTCATTTGACGGATTCCGTTAACGCAACCGTCTTTACACAACTGCACATGCTCAGATGTGTAAAATCAAGGAAAAAAAAACTATAGCGGATTGCGTTATTTTGTACGATCTGTAGCATCCGTTGTGCCACTATATAGTGTGAAAGTAGCCTTAGAGTATCATAGGGTTATAATGACCCCAAGTTCTGTTATCTAGATACAAAGTAAAGTTCCCAGTGCTGTAGCAATGACATGAGTAATAATATGCTGCCATGAGAAAACAAACGTACACACGTTTCTGACTGCAGTTCATCTAAGGGTACTTTCACACTTGCGTTTTTTTCCTTCAGTCGCAATCCGCCGTTTTGGAAAACAGCGCAATCTGTTAACTGATTCAGCTGCTTCCCATAGACTTGTATGGACGACGCATTGCGACTAATGGTCCTGCGTTGCATCCGCCGGCTGACGCTGCGTTACATCTGCCGGGCAGAAAGAACGCAGCATATAGCGTTTTTCTGCGCTTCCCAGAGCGTCAAAGAAACGCAATGTGCAGGATTCCGTCAGCGTCCATCATTTTTATAATGAAAGCCTACGGTGGCGGAATCCGTCGGAATCCATCATTTAACAGATTCCTGTGACGGATCCGTCTTTACACAACTGCGCATGCTCAGTTGAGTAAATTGTTGAAAAAAAAGCTACAACAGATTCCGTTGTTTTGCAGGATCCATCGCATCAGTTGTGCCACTATATGCAACGCATCTGTTACATCCGTCACACAACACAATGCAACGGATGCCGCACAACGCAAGTGTGAAACTAGCCTAATACTGCTGCTTTACTTTTTCTAGAAATTAGCATTGCCCTACTAAAGAGACTGTCTTTACTGGTAAACTTGGTTCCTAGTTTCTTAATTTGAAAATGTTGACTACATACAATCTGAAAAGCTTTACTAAATCCAAAGGGAAGTCAATGTGAAAAAAAACAAAAAAAAAACACCTTGTTCATATAGTTTTGCTGTAGTTTTTTAGTCAGTTTTCACTCCCCTTCTTCCAAGAGCCAGAACTTTTTTTCATCTAGTCATATGAGTCCTTTTACGAGTTGTACTTTTGAATGACTCCATTCCTTTTACCATATATTGTTCTGGAAAACGGAAAAAAATTCCAAGTGCAGTGAAATTGCAAATAAAAAAATTTGTACACAATTATTTTTGGCTGTTTTTATTTAGCATGTTCACTACATGGTAAAACTGACCTGGGAATTAGATTCCCCAGATCAGTACGCATTTGTATATACTAATCGTATAGTTTTTTATTATGTAAGTAGTAAAACAAAATTCAGAAATGTGGGAAAAAAAAAGTAGTGCATTTTTGTCGCCATTTTCTGAGACCCTTAAGGTTCCCATTTTTTGGGATTTGGGGCTAACTGAGAGCTTACTTTTTGCATACTGAGCTGACATTTTTAATTATAGTATTTTGGGGTAGATGTAATGTTTTGATTGCCTTTTCTTGTATTTCATTGGAATGTTTCGGCAACCAAAAAAACAAAACGTAATTTTGGAGTTTTTTAATTATATTTATTTCCGTTACGCAATTTACCAATCTAATTAACTTAATTTATATTTTAGTAGATCGGGCATTTCGAATATTAAATGTGTATTTATTTTATTATATCATACATGTAATATATAGAAAGAAACCTATATATAAATTTGCGCTGAACCACAACAAAATGATTTTGGAAAAAACTACCGTATGTAATATATTTTATTTTATTTTATTTTGTTCTCCACTCATGTAATAAAACCAGGGGGTTACACGCAAACTCTAACATAAAATACCATAAATCAATAAAGCAGATGGAGCCTCGGCCGACCGCTCACCTGCTAAACGTTGCCGAAATACAAGTACTTGTATACAATTTGGAGATGCAACAATAACAAAAAGCAAAAAAAGGGAGAAAAAGAAAAATAAAAAATGAAAAAAAATAATATGAATTCGAATAAAAACCGCAGGGAAGGTTTTCTAGTAGTCGACACAGTGCACAAAGCAACCCTCCGTTTCAAGGATAGATGACTTCTGTACTGCAGTACACCTGAGCCCACATCAAAGTTTTGGACACGACCAAGGATTATTTCATCTAAGAAATATTGGTGTTCTTTGCTCCTGGCTAAAACTAGTACAATTCTTTTTGAAAGTTTTATCCACACACAGTACAAGTGTTTTGGGAACCTGTCGTGATTAATCTGCAGTTTAATAGCATTTCAAATCTTCCTGACACCCACACTTAGATCACCACTGCTGGGAGAAAATGAACTATATAAGTCCAGGCAGCATTTGGCTTCCAGTCATAAGGGTGGCACCGATGTGGGTTCAGTCACTGCTCATTGTACAGTTAGCGGCGGCTGTAATTGTGCCCCCTGCACTGAATGACAGATGGCTCTAATGCTGAGCCGGCTGCCAGACAGTGTGGAGAGTGAGTTTACCACTGCTGCTTATTGTACATACAGTGGTGACTGAAGTCGCGCCTCCGACTGAAAGCCTAATGCTTCTGGGAGGAATTAAGATCATTTCCTCTCAGCAGCAGGGGTTTCAGTGCCGGGTAGGTTCTAAATGTTATTAACCTGCAGATTAATCCCATATCTACAGGTTAGAGTTTTTTTATGTGACAGGTCCTCTGTAGGGACCCTGTCACCCAGTTAAAAGTTGCCTGTTTTTGCTCTTACTTTATTCCAGTTGCTCTCCTGAGTATTAAAAAAGGGGTAACTTTCTATTATAATAACCGCCATATAATTGCAGAGATATGAGCCTTTTTATTTAGTGCAACATTTTAAGGTATTTACCAAAGGGGTGGTGCTCACATAGTGATTATGCATAGCAGTCTACACCGGTCTCCAGATAATCCCTTGTGCAACTCCAGCTTAGTAGAGATTGTGAAAATTAGCTTTATATAAAAATGACCATACAGCAAATTAAAACAAAAAAAAGAATACTTGAACAGCAAGAATAAAACGAGCAACAATTGCCACTTTTGACTTGGCACCTTGTGTTAATAATTTTTATATATATATAATATTTTGTGTGTGTGTGTATTATAATCATCCACACTCACAGTGGATGGAAGAAGTATTGAACACTTCACCAATATTCTAAGTTAACATATTTCAAAAATATTTATAAGGGTGCTATAGACATGAATTTCTCACCAGATGTCAGTAACAATCCATCCAGTCCACACTGGCAAAGAAATCAAGCAATGGATATCCATAAATTAAGTTATGTGTAATAGTGTGAAATGGCACAGGGAAATTGAATGCATGAAGTAAGAGAGGGAAGTTATGCTACCAGCTGAAATCTATCAGTAAGTAGGAGGCAGTATTATTGCCACTTAGAGAAAAATATCAGCTGGTCCAACTGATGGCCTATAAAAAGGTGTCTCACTTTTGCGATATATTGTGTATCTATACATGGATTTATGGAGATATATATATATATATATATATATATTCACATTTACATTTAGTATTCATGTAGGAGAGAATTGAAAGAACCATTGACATCATTGCATAAAGGAAGACCACAAAGCCTGTGTGGTTTGCTTTCCTCTGGGCAGTGAGTCGGCATTTGCTTAGCTGAATGGATGGTGACCATGGGAGTTTTGATTTTGATAAACAGTATATCTGCGCAATTGGTGCCACGTATCCTGCATAGTAAAGCCTTTGTAATTCATGAGTAGCACATTAAGACCTTTAACCACAATACGATTATAGGATTATACAACGGACCTTCTTATAACCAGCTTTACAAATTTGCCATACATGATTTTTGATAATTCATAATAATTATGCACTGACCTAGTTATATAAGAGAGCAAGTGTGTTTTATTAGTAGGGTCTTAACAAGGAGGCTGGGTTGAGAACAAAAAAATGAAGATAATTAGAAGGAGAAGAAAATGCAAATCAATTGAAAAGGGGAGCGAGAATTTGGACAGTGTCAGCAGTGATCCAGCTTTATATAGATCCTGTATTTCTTCCAGAATGCTCAATGGTGCTTTTATTGAGGACGGCTGAATAGAGAAGTGTGGGGTATTTAGACTTTTCAGATACGCTATTGCGTTAGAGCAGCAGCTGCGCTGTGCCAGATTCTTTCTAAAGCACACCCAGAATCCTTCACCGCACAGCATTGCTGGACTCTTAACCCCTTTCCTGGCCAGTGGGAAGTCTTCATTTTCTGGCAATTCTATAGCCAGTTTGCTCATGTCTTAAATGTAATCTCGGTTTATAATCTATTGCATTCTGTATGTTTTAACCACTTTCCAAAAGGAATTGTTTTCATTTATATTTTTAATGTGACTTTCTATATTCATTTGTGAAGATGGAGAAATTACAGTAGTTGGCTAGGTAAATTGAAGTACCCTACTGTTAAGGTAATGACAAACCTGATCCATTTATTTAAGACAAGAAGAAAAGCCATAGCAATATTAGTTTTAACTGTTAGTCCTGCTTCCTAAAAAGAAGCATGTTCCATGTAAGGAGACCTTTATATAGTAGCTTGTATGACATGTGTTTCATCGAGAGAAATCATTGATTGCAGTCAGATTTCGGTTTTCAATATACAAACAAAAACATACCACACACACCCCATTAAGCCCCACTGATTAGTGTAATAAGTAATATCCCATTTTAATTTATAATGATTTAATAAATACAGACACTTTGTTAATATTTGTATACAATTATATAGAGGATATGAGGAATATACAAAACACATAACTTGTATGTTTGCAAGCTTGTTGTCACAGTAGGGGCAAAAGACTAAGCCAGCCGTATAAGACAACACACAGGAAGAGGGAAGGGATAGATAGATAGAGATATGTCTAATATATACAGCTTAGGGTATGTATCTATGTATGTCCGCTAAAGGAAACCGCACCATCGCACTTAGGCCCTGTGCGCACACTGCGTTTTTTGCAGCGTTTTTTTCTGCAGAAAAGGTGCGGTTTTTGTTCATAGCCTTTCTGCAGCCCTTCCCCAGTAAAATCTACGTGTAAACCAAATGCTGTGTGCACACTGTATTGTTTTTCCTATAGGTTTTGCTGCAGACTTTGTGCAGCAAAACAAGAAGTAGCATGTCACTTCTTTTCCACAGGTACCTGCGTTTTTGCCATAGATAATGGTAAAAAACTGTTTTTTTTTGGGGGGGGGGGAATTTAACCCCGCGCTTTACAAGTAATCACCAAAAAAACAGTTTACATTAAAGTCAATGGAGCTGGGAGCAACAGGTCATTATTGCTATAGGCAACAAATTCTTAATTTAAGCAGCTTATGTGTCAGTTAATGTTATTTCGGTGGAGAGACAGACAGACTGAGACAGACGGACAGGGATAGAGAGAGCGGGATGGATAGATGGAGAGGTGAAGTGGGAGAGAGACCGAGAAACACTTAGTTACTATCCCAGACAACTATATGTGTGACACTTATGCTCATCAAGCTATCAAATATCTGTAGACATGGTATTGTTAGTCACGCTCAATTTTCTATGTTAAATAGAACAGAAACCCTTTAAAAAAGGTTGTTCGTTCTAAAATGAAAAGTCTCCAGTATGACTGGAGGCTTGTGAATCATTGAATCATCCCAGTGCTTGCACTGTGCGCTGCAAGGATTCGTCAGTGTCTGTCCTGGGAACAGCGGTCAAGTATGCGATATGCATATTCCTGGCCAGAACCCAACTAATAGGTGAGGCATTGCTAAATATCGGACTGCTGTATTCAACACGCGTCTGTATTATTCCATGTTCCCATTGGCAAACTCGTGACGTCATTGCTGGCGTTAATAGGACATAATGATTTTCGCTATACATAGCAGTGCAGATGCAGCAACATTGCATTAAAAGGAAATATAAAGCTATATCCGCACTCTGCATCTTGAGTGCATATTGCATCTAGGTGCATCATTAATGCATCTTCTTATCCTGTGGTCACAGAAACACAACTTGTGGACCAAAAACCACACGAAAGAACATATGCGTTATTCCGCATTTTTATTAATGCGTTTTGTGGGGTTTTTTTAAAGCAGAAACAAACTAGGATAAGATAATTGATAGAAAAAATAGAATAGATGGAACATATAGAATAGATAGAAACATAGAACTTTTAGAATAGATTGAAAGAAAGAACATATAGAATAGATAGAAAGAAATAACAGAATAGCTTGATAGAGCGATAGCTAGCTTAGCCAGCTGTTTTTAAATTGTTTGGTAAAAAATGACATGGAGCCCGCCATTTTTCATCTCCAGTACAGGATCAGCTGTGGCAGGAACACTCACCTCTGTACCTTAGCTGGTTATGAAAAATAGAGGGGATCCCACTCTTCTTTTTTTTTTTTTTTTATTTGATTTATTTAAAAAAAAAAAAAAAAAATACGTGGGGTCCCCCATTTTCCTAAAGCCAGCCAAGGTACAGCGGACAACTGGGGGCTGATATTAGGGTGGGAAGGGCCATGGTTATTTGGCCCTTTCCAGCCTAACAATAGCAGCCCGCAGCAGACCCAGAAGTGGCGCATCCATTAGATGCACCAATTCTGGCACTGAGCCCGGTGCAGTGGCAGTCGGAGTAATAAGGAATTAGTGGCAGCCCACAGCTGTCACTAAACCCTAGATTAGTAATGTGAGGCATCTATGAGACCCCCCATCACTAATCTGTAAGTGCAAATAAACACACCCAAAAAAAATCCTTTATTTGAAATAAAAGACAAATAAGCACACTATTTCACCCCTTTATTAACCCCCAAAACACCCCTGCAATTCTGACGTAATCCACACAAGGTCCCACAATGCTTCCAGCACTGCTGCATCTGAAGCGCTCAGTGAGCGCCATAGAACATGACTACCCGCTGTGAGCTTACTTAAATTTTAAATTAAAAAACAAAAAAAAAAAAAAACTATGCATGTTTGGTATCTTCCTATTGTATGGACCTAGAGAATCTTATTGCCCTGTCAGTTTTGCTCTGTGAAAAAAAATGTGGAATTGGAATTGCATTTGGAATTTTTTTTCCTACTTTCTAGTGTATCACATGATAAACTGCATGGTGTCTTTCAAATGTATAACAGGCCTAACAAAACAATAAGCCTTCATGTAGCTATGAGGACAGAAAAATAAAAAAGTTATTGCTCTTGGAGGAAAAGGGTAACAATAACGAAAAAACGGAAAATTGCCCAGGGTGAAGGGGTTAACATGTCCTTTTTTTTTTTTTTTCTCATTCTTGTTGAGGAGATATTAGCTTGATAAATTTCGATCAGTTTCCCAAATGCCAGTCCTCATGGCCCCCAACAGATCCTGCTTCACCTGAGCTGGATAGCAGGGCTGCGTTTCATTGCGATTCATACTGAAAATGTCGGCCCTGACTTTCTCTGCGGACTTGCTCATTTTGTTTTGTTCTTCTCCTGCATGATACCTCCCTGCTTATCATTGGACAACGTCATGCAGGAGGAAAAGTCAAAGCACCCATAGACAAATCTCTGCTAACACCCAATCGGTTCAATGGGAAAATAGGATCTAAAGTTTACAAGCTAATATTTTTGTAAAAGAATTGGGAAATTAAAACGGATATTTTTTTTTCAGCATGGCAGCCATTATTCCATGGTGTGACCAGTTCTAACGGCTAAAATTGGTCAAAGGTCTACAATTTTGGATGCAATCCTGTCTGTGATAATATTGGCATGACTGCTGAGAATCGATCCCTACAGAACAGTGTCAGGCTGATATAAGATTCAGTGGTTTAAGTGAAAACTGCAAGAGTATTTATTTTTTTTTTAAGAATATAGATCGTGATTTTGAAAATTATAAATGCATCGCTGGGTATGTCTAATATGAAAACTTGATTGAATAATAGGTAATTTTATAATGGACTATTCCCTGTAAGTCACAAAATAAATGATATAATTTGTTGTGGCATTTGATTCACCACACAGCCTCAGACATGGACACTTAGGTACCAAATATCCGCAGACTCCTTAATGGAATTTGGGAAGACATCTGCTGCTCTTGAGTCCTTGTACAATATAGGATTATGGTATTGGGCATCTTTAAGTGTATATACTGTAGATGTAGCATTTGTTCTCAAGAAATGTGAGAAAAAGACTTTACAAGTTTTCATTTACTAGCTCTTCTTACCCTCTCTGATACCAGCAGTGACTTGGATAATTGGAAGTCAGAAATTCTTCCTGCAATCAAAATATCGCATCTTATGAATAAAGCAAAAGGGAAGCTCTCATTCAAGGGGAACGAGAGCTGATGGGCTTCTTCTTTTTTTCTTCTCTCCTCCGTTTTCTAGAAGATCTTCCTCTGCCTAGCATGGCTATTATGGATTTGATTGAAGGAGTTCCTGTATGTAGATGAAGACTGAAGTGTTTTATTTTTGCGTTAAAAATCTAGCATCTCAACAGGGGATCTCCTTCCTGCTCAATCTCTAATCCCTGTTTCAGAAACTTTGCTGAGTTTGGGAGTGCTGTGTGGCGTATTAACCCTGCTGAGATCAGTCCCTTTCTGATTTTAGGCAGCGTACATTAGACTTTTCTATCATTTTTGGCCTCATCAATTGAATATCAACTTTATGTGACTTTTTGCATCCCTGTTTATGGTTAACATTGACTTTGCAGTGTATAAAAAGTGCATTGGCTACATATTCACTGTTTGTGGCTATAACAAGTTAGAGAACATTGTCACAAAAGGGTTATACAGTGCCTACAAGTAGTCTTCAACCCCCTGCAGATTTAGCAGGTTTGATAAGATGCAAATAAGTTAGAGCCTGCAAACTTCAAACAAGAGCAGGATTTATTAACAGATGCATAAATCTTACAAACCAACAAGTTATGTTGCTCAGTTAAATTTTAAGAAATGTCAACATAAAAGTGTGGGTCAATTATTATTCAACCCCTAGGTTTAATATTTTGTGGAATAACCCTTGTTTGCAATTACAGCTAATAATCGTCTTTTATAAGACCTGATCAGGCCGGCACAGGTCTCTGGAGTTATCTTGGCCCACTCCTCCATGCAGATCTTCTTCAAGTTATCTAGGTTCTTTGGGTGTCTCATGTGGGCTTTAATCTTGAGCTCCTTCCACAAGTTTTCAATTGGGTTAAGGTCAGGAGACTGACTAGGCCACTGCAACACCTTGATCTTTTCCCTCTTGAACCAGGCCTTGGTTTTCTTGGCTGTGTGCTTTGGGTCGTTGTCTTGTTGGAAGATGAAAGGATGACCCATCTTAAGATCCTTGATGGAGGAGCGGAGGTTCTTGGCCAAAATCTCCAGGTAGGCCGTGCTATCCATCTTCCCATGGATGCGGACCAGATGGCCAGGCCCCTTGGCTGAGAAACAGCCCCACAGCATGATGCTGCCACCACCATGCTTGACTGTAGGGATGGTATTCTTGGGGTCGTATGCAGTGCCATCCAGTCTCCAAACGTCACGTGTGTGGTTGGCACCAAAGATCTCGATCTTGGTCTCATAAGACCAGAGAACCTTGAACCAGTCTGTCTCAGAGTCCTCCAAGTGATCATGAGCAAACTCTAGACGAGCCTTGACATGACGCTTTGAAAGTAAAGGTACCTTATGGGCTCATCTGGAACGGAGACCATTGCGGCGGAGTTAGTTACTTATGGTATTGACTGAAACCAATGTCCCCACTGCCATGAGATCTTCCCGGAGCTCCTTCCTTGTTGTCCTTGGGTTAGCCTTGACTCTTCGGACAAGCCTGGCCTCGGCACGGGTGGAAACTTTCAAAGGCTGTCCAGGCCGTGGAAGGCTAACAGTAGTTCCATAAGCCTTCCACTTCCGGATGATGCTCCCAACAGTGGAGACAGGTAGGCCCAACTCCTTGGAAAGGGTTTTGTACCCCTTGCCAGCCTTGTGACCCTCCACGATCTTGTCTCTGATGGCCTTGGAATGCTCCTTTGTCTTTCCCATGTTGACCAAGTATGAGTGCTGTTCACAAGTTTGGGGAGGGTCTTAATTAGTCAGAAAAGGCTGGAAAAAGAGATAATTAATCCAAACATGTGAAGCTCATTGTTCTTTGTGCCTGAAATACTTCTTAATACTTTAGGGGAACCAAACAGAATTCTTGTGGTTTGAGGGGTTGAATAATAAATGACCCTCTGAATAAACTTTTCACAATTTAAAAAAAAAAAAATAGAAAAAGAAATAACATTCTTTTTTGCTGCAGTGCATTTCACAGTTCCAGGCTGATCTACAGTCCAAATGTCACAATGCCAAGTTAATTCCGAATGTGTAAACCTGCTAAATCTGCAGGGGGTTGAATACTACTTGTAGGCACTGTACATGGGCTTTCTTCTTCTGGATAAACATAATCCATACATTACAGTAGATGTTTGAGATAAACACATTTCAATTTTGCCCGTAATGGATATATACTTAGGGAAGTGTTGGCTGCAGTAACAGTATAAGCTGCAGCTGCTCCTGGGATCCTGTACTGTTAGCTGTGGAGATGTTCAATTTCTGTGTGGTGCCCAAGGCTCGTGGCATACCATGCAGGTCCAGTAAAAACTTGGCATATCAGGATATGGTGGCAAACCATGGGGCAGAGCCATCTGTTCACCTCATGTCAGGAAATGCTGTAATTGAAGGTTCCTTTTCTTGCAGGTTTTACAGCATAAATATTTACTTCTTTTCTAAACATGTTTTGTAATAATATAAGCATGTAAAGACACTGAATACTAACACACTAATAAAACCTAATACATCTTGATGGACAACCTGGTCCAAGATATCATTGGAACCAGGGTTACATAAATCATCAGAATTATCCAATATACACACAATTTTCTCACTCCCTTATTGGAAGCCACAAGCCTGGTTGTGTATTGTTTTTCATTCATGTATGATTACCGTTTTTTTCTTCTATACTCCAGTTATTATGTACAGTTAGGTCCAGAAATATTTGGACAGTGACACAATTTTCGCGAGTTGGGCTCTGCATGCCACCACATTGGATTTGAAATGAAACCTCTACAACAGAATTCAAGTGCAGATTGTAACGTTTAATTTGAAGGTTTGAACAAAAATATCTGATAGAAATTGTAGGAATTGTACATATTTCTTTACAAACACTCCACATTTTAGGACGTCAAAAGTAATTGGACAAATAAACCAAACCCAAACAAAATATTTTTATTTTCAATATTTTGTTGCGAATCCTTTGGAGGCAATCACTGCCTTAAGTCTAGAACCCATGGACATCACCAAACGCTGGGTTTACTCCTTCTTAATGCTTTTCCAGGCCTTTACAGCCACAGCCTTCAGGTCTTGCTTGTTTGTGGGTCTTTCCGTCTTAAGTCTGGATTTGAGCAAGTGAAATGCATGCTCAATTAGGTTAAGATCTGGTGATTGACTTGGCCATTGCAGAATGTTCCACTTTTTTGCACTCATTAACTCCTGGGTAGCTTTGGCTATATGCTTGGGGTCATTGTCCATCTGTACTATGAAGCGCCGACCGATCAACTTTGCGACATTTGGCTGAATCTGGGCTGAAAGTATATCCCGGTACACTTCAGAATTCATCCGGCTACTCTTGTCTGCTGTTATGTCATCAATAAACACAAGTGACCCAGTGCCATTGAAAGCCATGCATGCCCATGCCATCATGTTGCCTCCACCATGTTTTACAGAGGATGTGGTGTGCCTTGGATCATGTGCCGTTCCCTTTCTTCTCCAAACTTTTTTCTTCCCATCATTCTGGTACAGGTTGATCTTTGTCTCATCTGTCCATAGAATACTTTTCCAGAACTGAGCTGGCTTCATGAGGTGTTTTTCAGCAAATTTAACTCTGGCCTGTCTATTTTTGGAATTGATGAATGGTTTGCATCTAGATGTGAACCCTTTGTATTTACTTTCATTGAGTCTTCTCTTTACTGTTGACTTAGAGACAGATACACCTACTTCACTGAGAGTGTTCTGGACTTCAGTTGATGTTGTGAACGGGTTCTTCACCAAAGAAAGTATGCGGCGATCATCCACCACTGTTGTCATCCGTGGACGCCCAGGCCTTTTTGACTTCCCAAGCTCACCAGTCAATTCCTTTTTTCTCAGAATGTACCCGACTGTTGATTTTGCTACTCCAAGCATGTCTGCTATCTCTCTGATGGATTTTTTCTTTTTTTTTCAGCCTCAGGATGTTCTGCTTCACCTCAATTGAGAGTTCCTTAGACCGCATGTTGTCTGGTCACAGCAACAGCTTCCAAATGCAAAACCACACACCTGTAATCAACCCCAGACCTTTTAACTACATTGATTACAGGTTAACGAGGGAGACGCCTTCAGAGTTAATTGCAGCCCTTAGAGTCCCTTGTCCAATTACTTTTGGTCCCTTGAAAAAGAGGAGGCTATGTATTACAGAGCTATGATTCCTAAACCCTTTCTCCGATTTGGATGTGAAAACTCTCATATTGCAGCTGGGAGTGTGCACTTTCAGCCCATATTATATATATAATTGTATTTCTGAACATGTTTTTGTAAACAGCTAAAATAACAAAACTTGTGTCACTGTCCAAATATTTCTGGACCTAACTGTATACTCTGAACATTCGCTTGGAATTGTGTGGCCTCTATAGTATTTGATTAGTTATGGCTGGGTGGACTATGGGTACTTACTATACAGTATATCACAAAAGTGAGTACACCCTCACATTTTTGTAAATATTTTATATATTTTCATGGGACAATAATGTAGATACTAAGTTAATATCCTACAGTGTCAAACTTGCGTGTATCTTAAGGTTTTTAACATTGGTAAGCTCTTATGTATGTCCTTTTTTTTTTCTCTCCATCTTTGGCTTTTTCACTTGTTTATGGTCTTTGGCAGCAATTATTTTCAGAAAGGGATATTGCATTATGTTGCTTGCCAACATTTATTGACTGTCATGGTCTGCTTTTGTGACAGTTGGCATTGCCAGCCCCTTCCTTCCTGCAAAGCTTGAAAAACTTGGAAGCCACATCCGCTTATCTGCAAAATAAGAAACTGCAGCGCTCTGATGTCTCAAGTGATCTTGTTGGTTGACAACCAGTTCAATAGCTTTGAATTTTTTAGCTTTGAAAAGGGTGTAGATGTGTCTAGGAAGATTTGAAGCATCCGAAAAAATCTCACTTGCCAAGTAACTCTAGTGTCAGGTTTGGGTTGACAAACAATTAACCATCTGAAACTTTAAATCTTTATTTGTGGGGATTACAGTCATGATTTAGAGTTTTTTTTACACACCTATAATCACATTTTTTCCTCGTAACAGAATCTAAATGACTTTATTAGCAATGTAGTTAAATACTCAAAAAGGCATCTTTTTTTAGTTTGGCTGTCAATTTAATCAGCATTTCTGTGTAGAGTAACACGGGGCTGTAGTAGTATGCCAGGGATTGACTCCGGATGCTCCATCACACTACATAGAAGACATGGTGCTAGCTGGGTGTGTGGATTTGTCTTGTCGACGTTACGTCCTTGCAGGTCGCATATTGCCATTGGCACCGTCTGGCCAGGAGAAAAGGACAACATTCTTTCACAAGGAGACCACCAGTTCAGTTTAACCCCTTCACAACTTAGGCTGTATATATTCGTCCTTGGCCGTGTCTATCCCTTTAATGCGGGCTCACGCAGCGAGCCCACATTATTGCCCTCACATTTCTGCTGATCTGATCAGCAGACCTGTGGAGATAAGAGGCGCGGGTAGATCTCCGATCCATCCACGCCTGTTGACCCCGCAGATCACGCACTCAAACTCTGACAGCACAATTTAACATGGTTCGGCGGGTATTGCGTCATTTCCCACTGCCATAATTGGGCCCTGTAACGCGATCACAAAGCGCCAATGAGTTGCCATGATAGCGTGGGGTCAGCTGATGACCACTGTCGCTGTCATGACTAACTTCCATGAATGCAGAGTGCCAACATTCACAGGAGATCAGCACTGAAGCATCGCTCTGATTAGCAGAAGCTATCTAATAGTACAGGCATATAATCCTCTAGGGAGACTAGTAAAATCAATGAGAAATATATATTAAAAAAAAAAAAAAAAAAATCAAATCACCCCCCTTTTACCCAATTGAAAATAAGAAAACAAAAAAAAAACACGTTTTTAATCGCCATGTTCAAAAAATGCCAGATCTGTTTTCACCACAACATTGCATTAAAATGCATTAACATGTAATCAAAACATCGCATCTACCCCAAAATAGCAGTATTTAAAACATCAGCTCAAGATGCTAAAAATAAACAGTCACTCAGCTCCTCCAGATCCTGAAAGATGAGAATGTTACGGGTCTCGGAAAATGGTGACAAAAAGCATAATTATTTTTATCGTTCTAAGTACAACTCCTCATGCAAAAAACAATCCCTCATGTGGCTATATTGACTGAAAAATAAAAAAAATTATGGCTCTTGGAAGAAGGAGAGGAAAAAAACAAAATACGGAAGCAGGCCCAGAGATGCTGCGGGGGTGGCGGACCTCCCGGACTTCCGTTTATATAGCTTTGCCTCTCTTGGATTTTGTGTCTTGGACCTGTTTCATGCAAGAGATTCGAAAAGGTGGGTGGAAGCAGAGAGTGCCTTATCTCCTGCAGACCCGAAAGCCATAATCTGGGCCGGACGGACCCCAGGTGTGAACTACACGTCCCATCTTTTCATTACCAAACAGCTACTGGCCTTCACCTTCAAGGGCAAATCAGAACTTAATCTTGCATCCATTCCCGGGCCATTAACCCCAGTCTGCGATAACCCGAATTTTCCAGCAGGAATGAAGAAACTTTCCTTCCTTCACAGGGTTATGAGCGACCACCCCATTGTATATGATTTTGTAACCAATACAGGGGTTAAATCGCTGAGTAGTCTTTTTCCAGAAACGGCTGTTCCCTCAGAGGCATGGTTTTTTTTACGAACAACTAAAAAGTTTCATCAGATCTCTAACCAGATGAGCTAATGTATACATTGACACCATTCAAAATCCTTACCGTAAGGAGGGAGACACTAGATCATTCTGTTTTGACTCTTTATGACGGTTTTCGAAGCCATAGGTGGTAGATTGTGGGCCTGCCTGGGAAGGTCCGGAGATGGGAGTTGGAGTGGAGTTGCTCCTTCTCGCAGGAGGACCTCGGGAGGATTTTCCTCTTGGTAAGCAAATAATCTATGAACGCAGTGTCCCATGAGAGGAGCTATAAGGTGCTATCCCGGTGGTATTGGTGCCCGGCTACTATCCATGTGGTGTTCTTTACTGTTCTGGATACTTGCTGGAGGTGCCAATCGGAGAGAGACACGTACACCCATGTTTGGTGATCGTGCCCTGGGGCGAGGCGCTTCTGGGATGCTGTGTTCTGACTCCATAACAAGCTGTCACTCCGACAGATTGAACCTTCCAAATAATTGGCGTTATTCTACTTGGGGGACATCTCGGTGTCAGGACTTAAGAAGGGCCTCTTAAAACATTTCCTCACAGCAGCCAGAAATTTGATTCCTAGATGCTGGAGGCAAATTGAGGCACCATCAAAAGCGGATTTGGTAGCGGAACTTAATAATATCTTTAGTATGGAGACCCTGGTGGCTCAGGTGGTGGGTAATAAACATAAGATTGACGCAGTTTGGGCACGGTGGATTATGTTTCAAGAGTCCTCAAAGATGAGCCTTTGGCTGACAGGAGAGCCGGAGTAGAAACCAGTGTCCCACAATTCGCAACAGTGACTCCATGTAACATACTTGAGACCATGGCATTGAGTGCCAGACCGGCTGGGCATGATCCCTTGTCTCCATCCCTCTCTTCCTTCCCCCTAAAGCTCTCTTCTTCCTTCCCCCTTAATCCGTCTTCTTCCAACCCTCTCTCTTACCTTTCTAGTCTTTCCTTCCCTGCATTTTCTCAGTTTCTAACTTTCCTCTCTGGTCCTCTAGAACCCAGTTCTTCAAATTAAACCATGTTTTGAATGGTGTTTTGGTAATAGCTTAAGCAGTTTCAGATTTACCTGTTGTAGAGTACCAGTAAGGTTATGGGATATTATATGAAAATATCTTATTGTGAATTGATTGTCTATGGTTTCAATAAAATTTGATTTACACAGAACGAAATATGGAAAATCATCCGTGGGTGAAGGGGGTTAAACCACAATGCTTTACTTAACCTTTCATCTTCTCCAATTTTACACAAGTTAGTGGGCCCACATCTCCTAGCATGTTTCAGTTGTAGAAAGTATAACACATTTGCAGTTCCCGCTGGGTTGTTTCCGATCTTACTGGTCCTGTGAGTCCCAGCACAACCCAGCTTAACGCTACAGTCCAATGTGTGATGGTCATCTTTCCCTTCCAGCAGCCTACATCCAGTCTCCTTGTAGAGGAAGGGGTTGGGGATATTGTCACTAGTGGCAGAGTAGACCCTTGTGCTCCCAGATGCTCCTGTATCAACGTCTCTTCTCCTCATAGAGGAGGGGGTTAAGGGGTAGCTAGAGAAGAGCTTTGTTTGGGAGACACTGCCTGGGAAAGCCAGCTCCCCCCCAAAGAAAAAAAAAATCAAGGTCTCAATATAACGTAATAATAATGTGGCCTTGAGCAACAATTACAGCTTGACAACAACGTCTCATGTTGTTCACAAGTTGCGTTATTTACTTTTTTTTTTTCCGTATATATTTTTTGTGCTGTTCTTCATTGGATATACATCATATTTCTCATTTTTGACTTTGTAATTTTCAAATGTTTCCCGTTTTCTGATCTTGTCTTTTTTGTCATCATTTAGAACAGCACTTGATAAAGGCCGAAGAATCGATGTATTAAATTGCTGTCTCCAAACAATTTTTTTTTCATATGTTAAATTCTTTTAAGGCCTCTTTCACACGTCAGTGATTCTGGTACGTATGTTGCAGTTTTTATACCTACCAGAATCATGGACATGCACAGACCCATTAAAATGAATGGGTCTGTGCATACATCAGTGATTTCTCACTGACCGTGTCTCCGGTAGGCTTCTCTGTGTTTCGGCACGGAGACACGTCTGGGTTTTTTTTTTGCATTATGATGTCCCACTGACCACACTATGGTGAGATCCGTGAAATATGTACCAGAAAAAAAACGTACATTGAAAATAAAAAGCTTTTTAAATTCACACCTCTCCAGCTATGTTGTCTCCGGCTGCTGCTGTCTGTTGCTTCCAGCCTGGCTAATTATTCTCATGAATTCAACCTGGAAGTAGTAGTTGTAGCGGTGAGAGACACAGCGGACGGACACCGTATGCGGGAGACTTCAGCACCATGGACAGCAGGAGCGGGGACAGATGAGTTTATAAACCATGTGCTATCACAGCACATGGAGAGCACACGTGTGCCATGATTCATGGCACACGGAGGGACATATGCGTTTTTAACATGTCAGTGAAAAACGTCTGTGTTTTTCACTGACGCGTGAAACAGGCCTAAGGTACATATTTTGGCGGCTTGAATTGTAAATAAGATTTTCTTGTGAACTACCTCAGACTGCATACTGCTACTATTCACTAAGTCTGTGGACTCTATTTGTATTAGTGTGCTCAGAAATTACTCCTTATATGATTTATTATTTTTCCTTTGAGCACCAATAACAATAGCAGTCGAGCTAACATATCTATTTACATGGTCTACTGAGTCATCCCACTCTTCTTGAAGGGCAGCCCTCAGGTCATTGAAGTTTTGGGTTATAGGGTTATGAGCCTCTACACGGCCACTCCATTTGAGTTACACCAGTTTCCAGCAGCCGTTCCCTAATTATGTGACTTCAATGAACTGAAGCATTTTTATCCATGAATATGAAATTAGGCATATGTTCATGCAGAAGCACATTAATTATGTTATTTAGGTAGTAAGGACTTCTCATGGTAGCATTCACAAAGAGTAGGGCAGTTCTATATTGACTAGATACACCTGCTCACAGTGTAACACAACCACCAAAAGCTCGCCTGGTGACAACAGTGACTGATGCAGAGCGCTCTCCTTGACTTCTCCAACATAGTTGGCGGCCATCATTTCTATTCAGCGTGAATCGATTTTCATCAGTGAACAGCACTGAGGCCCACTGGTCCCTTATCCATCATAGATGCTCCCTGGCCCATGCAAGACAATGAGACCTGTTCCTGGGGGTGTGGTGAGGTATCCTTGCAGGTCGTGTAGCACCCAGACCATACTGACGTAAACTGTTTTTAATAGTCTGAAGTGACACTTGACTGCTACTCACCTTCCTAAAATGTGCTTGCAGTTGTGGGACATTTGTCATCCGGTTCTGAAGGGCATTGCTCACAATGAAGCGGTCATCAGTGTAGGATGTGGCCAAAGGACATACATTTCTATGCCTTTCTGTGACTTTTCCAGTCTCTCTATAGCTCTATTGCAGCCTACTGATGACACTCTAACACTTTTTATGCTCAGGCCAGTTCTATCTGAGAACATCCTACTTGAAACCTCGCAATGGAGGGGTACTGTTGATCAATTGTTAGGTGTCATCTTGGTCTCATATCAAAATGTGAGCAGCATGATGAGGAAGACTGTGTAAATACCAATTCTAATTGATCTCCGAAATTTATTGGGCGATTCATCGATCGAACACCTGATTTGAATTTTGGAATTAAATTCCTTGCTCATATGCTAATTGGACATGTGCATTCAAAGTCAAATTAAAGGGGTTGTCCACTACTTTTACATTGTTGACCTAGTCTTAGGATAGGTCATCAATGTCTGATCAGCTGGAGTCCGACACCCAACCTGTCCAATCGGCTGTTTTCGGTGCAGGCAGCTGGAAAAGCTCAGTTCGGAACCTAGCATTTCCAACCTCCTGCTGCCTCTGCCCTGGCTGGTCAGACATTGATGACCTATCCTAAAGGTTAGCGTACATCTTAGGATTATCCTGAAATTTCACCCAAAATCCAAATATCCTTAACTTTTTGAGTAATGTATAGAGGCTGTGTAGGGCTCATAATGTATATGTGAAGCCCCACATGTTTTATAAGGAGGCTCATACTGTGTATAAGGTGACTTATTTGGGGACTCATACTGTATGTGTCTATTTGGTGGCTTATACTGTATATAGGGGGTATGTGTGGCTCATATTGTGTATAAGCAGATTGAGAGTTCATACTGTGCATAGGGGTCCATACTGTGTATAAAGAAGCTATGTGGAGGCTCATACTGTATATACAGGTGCTAGGCAGAGGCTCATACTGTGTATAGGAGATTATTTGGGGACTCATACTGTATATAGGAAAACTGTCAAGTCTCATTCTTTATATTAGAGGACAGTGTGGGACCTTATATTTCATATAGAAGGCTATATGGTAGCTCATATTTAGGGGGCTTTGTGGGGGATCATACTGTCATACTGTATATAGGGGACTATTTGAAAGCTCATCCTGCCTGTTTGGGCTCACGCTGTACATAGGAACCTTTGTGTGGGCTCATACGGTATATAGGGAGACATCTGCATACTTAACTGTGCTCAATATTAAGTGATGCAATTAATATCAATATGAAATAAGCATATAAATAGTAATATTAATATTGAGCTAAATTATTTTCAGCCTATTGATTCAGCCCTCCATAACAGTCATGGTCTCTCATGTGGCCCCTTAGGAAAACGAATTGCTCTTCCTTGCTGTACATCACTACAGAATATGACGGCGCTATATAAGTAAAAGAAATAATCAGCATGAATACACAAAATTGTTTTTTTTTTAAACTTTGCAAATGAATTATTTTTTTTGCAGCATTAATAGATGTTATATGGAATGACTATTATATAGTGCTTGAGTGTAATCACATAACATCTGAATAGTGTAGACGTGGCACAATGATGTCTGACACCAAATCTGGCATGTGCCTGGAAGTGCTAGGATTTTTCAGAACTGTGTTTTTAGAGTGGTGGATTTACATGCAATTTTACTTTTTCAGTTGTGTGCACAAACTCTGCCAAGCTGTGGGCTGCAGCTCCCAATTAACACCACTTAACAGCTGTTATATAGCAGAGTTGTCTCATGTAACATCAATTAAAATGCTAATTCCACTCGATTTGCTGCCCACCACCAGGTAGACATTTATGATGGACTACAAAGCAAAACTGAAATAAATGACTCCCAAAATATAATTAAAAAGAATCAGCTAATTAAAGTAAAATGCATATATGCAATGCTAGTAAGACTGGGTTCACATATTGCAGCTGAGAGGTGGCAGTATGCTGCAAGACTTCACAGCTGCACCCCCCAAAAAAACCATGCTCCCTAGTACAGCTTGCTGCTAACCCATATCAGCTACTAGTGAAGCACATGGTTTTTATGCTGTTCATCTGTACTTGCCACAAAACAGCACTTGTTGTTTTGGTTTTTGGTGTGAATCCAGCTTTAGGGTACAAACACTCAAAAGTATGGACACACCTATAACTGTATTTTGTTGTTTCTATTAAAGGGGTGGTCCACTACACAGCATAGTGGCCACACATCGAAGAAACAAGGCTCATAAAGAAGGCTTTTCTCAGATACCTTGTGTAGTCAATTGTGCCTGTGAGCGGTGCTATTGCGGTCCGCTCATCCCTATCACGTCACCTCCGGGCTCCGTAACCTCTGAGATCCGGTGATATTACCAAGGCCGGCCCCAGTCTCCCTGAGTGACTGGGCTGTGGGCGGAGTTTCACTGCTCGTCACAGCCCAGCATCTCGCACGCTCTCCCCTTCGCTTCAGAGCTCTATAAGCAAGAACGAAGCTGTGCTGTGACGAGCGGCGAAACTCCGCCCACAGCCCAATTACCGTGAGATTCCAAGCAGTCACACACGTTGTCGCACAGGGAGGGGCCGCGGTTTGACTGCAACCAATCAAAGTCGCCGGGACTGCCAGTAGGCGGAGGAAGCGGTGACTATGTACAAGGGTAATGAGCGGTCGCAGAAGTAGTGTTACAACCATGCAGAGACTTGGTAAGTATAATGCTCCTGCTTTATGTCCTACTTTCTTTTTCCGATTTATTTTTTAATTTTCCTGGTGGCCGAATCCGGATCGTTACACGGAGTTCCCTGAAAATTCAGTGTTTGGTGTCGGTGCACAGATACTAGGTATCTCTACAGATCCTGAATGTTAGTCAGAATTCGCCCATCACTACTTGCTAGGGATTTAAACCTTTTTAAATGAATAGAGCAGAAGGAAGATAATATTTAGGGGAAAAGCAGACCTCTGTAGAAAACACTTTTAATTCAATTGATTTGAAAAGATGTCAAATTTATCCTTTTAATTGTCTTAAAGAAATTGTTGCACAAAACTACATTGCCCATAGAATCTGCTGTCCTATCTCATTCTGTAAGGGCGGCTTTGCACGTTGCAACATCGCACATTCGATGCCGGTGGGGTCAAATCGAAAGTGACGCACATCCGGCGTCACTTTCGACATCGTAGTGTGTAAATCCTAGATGATACGATTAACGAGCGCAAAAGCGTCGTTATCGTATCATTGGTGTAGGCTCCGACTTTTTCAAAATTTACGCTGCCGTGACAGGTACGATGTTGTTCCTCGTTCCTGCGGCAGCACACATCGCTGTGTATGAAGCCGCAGGAGCGAGGAACATCACCTTACCTGCCGCCGGCGGCTATACGGAAGAATAAGGTGGGCGGATGTTTACATCCTGCTCATCTCCGCCCCTCCGCTTTGATTGGCCGTCTGCCGTGTGACGTCACTCTGACGTTGTACGACCCGCCCCCTTAGTAAGGAGGAGGTTCGTCGGCCAGAGCGACGTCGCAGGACAGGGGAGTGCATGTGAAGCTAGCGTAGCGATAATCTTCGCTACGCCAGGAATCACAAAATATCGCTGCTGCGACGGGGGCGGGGACCATCGCGTGCGACATCGCAGCATCGGCTTGCGATGTCGCAACGTGCAAAGCCCGCCTAAGGCTAAACTATCAAATTAAGCCTTCTAGCATGTATGCATGCTCCTAGCCTGAAACATTGAACACCACATGCTGTTTTTCTCCACAGGTTGATCCAGTGACACTGGTTAATCCGGTAACACTTAGGTTACATGACTACAAAGTAAACAGCAATGCTTAAGTGCTTGCATCTTTTGATCAACTAAGTAATTTAATTATACTTAGCAGATTTTCCTTCAGCATAATTTTGTTTGAGGTGTTTGCTTTTAAGACTGTTATTCTTAAGTACTGTACATTGCTTTGGAAAGAACATTTTCCACATTGTGTGAATAAGAGTATTGTGCTGGCGTTATTGTTGTACCAACTTTATTATGCTTTCATACAATTACAACATAGGCCGATCCTATAGTGTGTTGGTAATGCCTAAACCGTATTCTTCAGTACAGGTGCACTCTAATTTCTAACATTGTTTGCTTGTACGTTTCCTTATAACACTAAAAGTAAAAGTGGCAATTATGTAACTGGTATTGTAGTTAGTAAAGTCAGCAAACACTACTAGTATGACTGATTTTATTTGTTTTCGTTTTTTGTTTTGTTTTTACTTTTGGAATGTATAAATATTTACCTGCTAAACACATTCATTAGCATATATTGTAGGTTTAGTGCCAAGAAGCCCAGCAATAAAGCTGGGGAGGAATTTATCAACAGGATTTCCAACCCCAAAGAATTTCCATGCACATGGAAGCTTTTTTTCAAAGACAAGTCCAGCCATACCTTTACGTGATCCGTCCATACCTTTATTTAGAAATTAGTGTTTTAATTCTTTAAATTATGCTGCACCGTCAGCTTGACTGACAGCTTCTATGCCTCTTTGACTGACTACTCCTTTGCCTGAAGTCACACATCATAGAGACTGTCAAGCAGGAGGAGGCTCTGCTGGAGAGTGAATAGAGCTGGAGTGACAGAGGCTTCAGATCTCCAGTTTCATTTGCAAATTTAAAACACTGATTTCTCAGTAACCGAGGAATGGACTGGCCATGTAAAGGTATTGCTGGAATTGTCTTTGAAAGAGCTAGATGGGCATATAAATAGTTTGGGGTGTGAAATCCTGCTGATGGGTTCCCTTTAAAGGGGATATATAATAAAGATTCATATTATTAAAATTAATGAAGGACAACTAATATTTTGTACTTGTCTTTCCTTTTTTTTAATTTCTCAAAGGGAATGTGTTAGAAAATGATCTACTGATCTATTGTTTAAATCATGTGTGTATAAAATATACACTGAACAAAAATATAAACATAACAATTTTGTTTTTGCTTACAGCTTTCATCAGCTGAACGTTAAGACCTAAAGGCCACTTTACACACGACGATATCGCTAGCGATCTCGTTAGCTATATGACACACCCAGATCGTTGCTACGATTTGCCGAGATCGCTCATAGGTAGTTTTGTAGCGGTCACACGTACCCATCTCACAAACGACGCTACATCGTTCAGCGATATATTGTTTGACCAAGCCGGTCGTGTGGACACCGTCACACAGCATTCCTCCCAATGATTCCGGCAACGACAGGGGCATATAATTATCAACCATGGCTGCCAAATCAGAAAACAGTTGGGACCACCAATCAGAGCGGAGAAAGCGTGGAGCATTGCTCGTAACGACACAACCGCGTCGCTGATGATGGACGCACTAACGATGTTGTGCGTCGTTGGCAGGGTGTCAAACTTAGCAATATGTCTGCTGCGTTCCAAACGAGGAACAATATTTTGAAACTGAACGACTTGTCAACGATCAACGATTTTCGCTTTTTTTAAGATCATTCAGAGTAGTTGTCACACGCAACGACGTCGCTAATGACGACGGAAGTGCGTCACGAAAACCGTGACCCTGACGACATATCGTCAGATAAATCGTAGCGTGTAACGGGGCCTTTAGACTAAGAATGTACAGAAAAAGCCTTTTTCTCTCAAATACTCACAAATTTGTCTAAATCTGTGTTAGTGAGCACTTCTCCTTTTTCACGATAATACAGCCATCTCACAGATGTGGCATATCAAGATGCTCATTAGACAACATGATTATTGGACAGGTGTGCAGTTTTACAGTATTGGGGGCTAGAAAACCAGTCCATATCTGTTGTGACTGCCATTTGCCCTAACACAGTGCAACACATCTCCTTTGCACAGAGTTGACAATCGCACTGCTACAGTCTGTTATTCAGTGTTTATCTCTAACACAGCAGGGATATATAAATATAGATCACATATATAATTTTCAGACAACCTATTTGAACACCACATTACTCTAGTACTAGGAATTTGCCTAATAATTCTGCATACGGTGTAGACAAAGATCTTTAGAAAAAGTATTTCTAAAGATCTTTTACTGTATGCTAATGAGCGAGGGGACTAGTCCCTCATTACGCATGTTAGTACGTCCCTGTGGGTGTGCTAACATGCTAATGAATATGCAGTGTCACATGATGGTGTCACATGATGATGTCACTCACATAGCCACCGCCCGACGCTGTATTTCGGCTTAGAGTTTGGGTCATATGCACTATAAAGCTGGGTGTACGCGTCCTGTACTTCAAACTGAAATAGTGCGCATGACCCAAACTCCAGGGGCATGCGCACTGAGCCGAAATCCAGCGATGGCGGCAGAGAGGTGAGTGAGCTCATCCTGTGACTCTGCGTATTCATAAGCATGATAGCACGCCCACAGGGGCGTACTAATGTGCTGATGAGGGGCGGCTAATGCCCAGGGGACTAGTGCCCTCGCTCATTAGCATACGGTAAAAGATCTTTAAAAATACTTTTTGTAAAGCTCCCTTTATCTATGCTAGTGTATACAGGGACTGTTAGGCAGGGATTAGCAATATACACCCAGAACTGCTTGTGGTTCTGGGTGCATATTGCACGTGACAGGTTCCCATTAAAGAGAACCAACCATCAGGATTTTGCTATATAAAGTAAAGGCAGTGCCATACTGACACTAGGATGCTGAATACAGGCATACCGTTTGCTGAAAGATCAGATACTTTATTGCTGAAATATCTTTAATCAAAGTTGCAGAAATGCACTGCACCTTTGATTGACATGTGCATCGGGGGAGGGCCTTTGTGGGTCAGGTCCTCTGTGTATATTCCTCCTCCTGTGTCCTTTATGGTATGGCTCCTCTTCTTTAAATATTGCGTCATACCACCGTTGCTGCTGGTGGGTAGCATGTGTGCATTGCCACAGGAATTATGTCTTCATTAAAATAGCGCCGGAGTCAGTGGCGTAACTAGAGTTTGATGGGCCCTGGTGCAAAATTTGGACTGGGGCCCCCTTCCACGTACACGGACACTTAGGGTACGGGATAATGACACTGACACTCGGGATACAGGATAATGATGCTGACACTTGGCTTTTACCCTCAGCACCCAGGTTTCCCATGTTCTGATATCCATCTTGTCCTCGGCACCCAGCTTACCCATGCTTTGCTATACATCATTCCCTCAGCATCCAGCTTTCCCATATCAGAGCATGGAAAAGCTGGGTGCTGAGAGATGTACAGAAGAGCTTGGGAAAGCTGGGTACTGAGGGAAAGAGCCTTTTTCCCTCAGCACAAAACATTCCCATCCCATGCTTGTATCTTTGTCCCCCCTCGTATATAGTTCTCCAAAAACTATAATGGCCCCCACATAGCCTTCCATATAGTATAAAGGGTCCCACATAACCCTTCATATATGCAAATTCACCTCCATGTATTATAATGCATTTCCTATAGTCCTCCATGTATTATAATTCACCCCATAGTTCTCTATATATTATACTGCACCACAGTCCTCCATGTTTTATAACGCACCCCCATAGTCCTCCATGTATAAAGTAGCCTCTATAGTCCTCCATATATTATAATGTAGCCCCCATAGTCCTATATGTATTACAATGCAGCCCCATAAACCTTCATATTGTATTATGCAGCCCCATACTCCTCCATGTATAATGCACCCATATAGTCCATGTATAAGGTGTCCTTCATATTTATAATGCAGCCCCATAGACCTCCATGTGTCATGCAGCCCCATAGACCTCCATGTGTCATGCAGCCCAATAGACCTCCATGTGTCATGCAGCCCCATAGACCTCCATGTGTCATGCAGCCCCATAGACCTCCATGTGTCATGCAGCCAGCCCCCCCAGGGCCTCCATGTGTCATGCAGCCAGCCACCCCAGGGTCTCCATGTATCATGCAGCAAGCCCCTTACCAGGCCTCCATGAGTCATGCAGCCAGCCCCCCCCCAAGGACTTCATGTGTCCTGCAGCCAGGCCCCCCCCAAGGACTCCATGTGTCCTGCGACCAGCCCCTCTCAGGGCCTCCATGTGTCCTGCAGCCAGCCCCTCTCAGGGCCTCCATGTGTCCTGCAGCCAGCCCCTCTCAGGGCCTCCATGTGTCCTGCAGCCAGCCCCTCTAAGGGCCTCCATGTGTCCTGCAGCCAGCCCCTCTCAGGGCCTCCATGTGTCCTGCAGCCAGCCCCTCTCAGGGCCTCCATGTGTCCTGCAGCCAGCCTCTCTTAGGGCCTCCATGTGTCCTGCAGCCAGCCCCTCTCAGGGCCTCCATGTGTCCTGCAGCCAGCCCCTCTCAGGGCCTCCATGTGTCCTGCAGCCAGCCCCTCTCAGGGCCTCCATGTGTTTTGCAGGAGCGCAGTGGGTGACTGGAGCGCGGTGAGAGACGGCAGTGCGGTGACACCAGGCAGGGGGGCCCGATGTCAGCGGCGGCGACCGGGTCATATAGCAGCCGCCGTGCCGCGTGGTCTGGTGCAGAACAGCGCAGCTCCTCTCACAGAAAGGAGCTGGCTGCTGATCTGCCGGGCGGCCGCGGGCCCCTATCCTCCCGGGCCCGGTCACAATCGCGACCGCTGCGACCGTGTAGATACGCCCCTGAGGACATGTATATATACAGTTATTATTATTTATTATTATAGCGCCATTTATTCCATGGCGCTTTACAAGTGAAAGAGGGTATACGTACAACAATCATTAACAGTACAAGACAGACTGGTATAGGAGGAGAGAGGACCCTGCCCGCGAGGGCTCACAGTCTACAGGGAATGGGTGATGGTACAATAGGTGAGGACAGAGCTGGTTGTGCAGTGGTCTACTGGACTGAGGGCTATTGTAGGTTGTAGGCTTGTTGGAAGAGGTGGGTCTTGAGGTTCCTCTTGAAGCTTTCCATGGTAGTGGAGAGTCTGATGTGCTGAGGTAGAGCGCAGTTCAAAGTTTAGCATAAATTCTGCAGCTGGTCAGTGTACAGTTCAGTAAATGCTGCTGCAGGAAATCCTTATGCCAGAAAAGTATTTTTATTTTTCATTTTATAAGATGCACCCCAGATTTAGAGGCGGAAAATAGGAAAAAATAAGTTTTAATGTTGAAGAGGGTCCGTTTTATAATCCCAGTGCATCTTAATCCTAATGCTCACCAGAGGAGAGCGGCGGTGTTGTAGCAGCTTGGGAAGGTCACAGGAGGGTCGGCGTTGACGCAGGCTCAGAGGTGGGGGTGTTGCGGCTCAGGAGGGTCAGCAATGCTATGGCTCGGGGTGTAGCCATGGGCGCATTTGAATCCCCCGGGTATGGCTTACTGGTGGTGGTGGTGGAGCAGGGTCACAAGATGCGCCTGGGGTTGTTGCAGCGGCCGCCATTGATCTGCGGGCGGGCGGTCTGTGGAGGTGTCACAACACAGGGTGTCATGGCGACGGGCGGTTTGTGGAGGTAACTCGGTGGCAGGTGCATTGAGCTGACTGCCGGCTCCATTGAATCATCTGCGTTTGACGAGATGGATTTCAAGAAAATGGCCGCGGAGGTGGCACGTGCACAGATAGGACTCCACGGCCATTTTCTTGAAGTCCATTGTGTCAATCTGAGTAAGCGCTGCTTCTGCGGCCATTTTCTTGAAGTTCATCGCGTGAACTGTGAGCGATTCAATTGATATATACCCAAATCAGAAGGTTGACCGGATTTATCCACAATTAATTAATCCTACCAGGATATACAAAACAGTATTCTACCAAAATATCCCAATAACAATAAATCCAATAAAAAGAGTTTTTTATTTATGGTAAATATTTATTAAAAACACAAATGACAATTACAGACAATTAAAGACAATTAAAACCTACATAAAACCAAAAGGCAGGGAAGACAGGCTGTGCAACCCAGCATGGACACCAGGTACATGAATTAAATCTATATATATATATGGGGGACCAGATTAGTTGTATAATAATGTCAAAAATATAGTCAATAGTGCAGTCAATGGTACGGTCATAAATTGACCTTTCAATAGTTAAATGCTATAACTGCAAAAAAGACACTGCCCCTTTAAACTTTTCACAGACCTGTAGCCATGGTGGATCGCACACCAGCCTCCCTGCCTCTCACTCCAACGCACGTTTCACACTGCTGCTTCCTCAGGGAGTGGTCACTGACACATAGAACACACATAGAAAGCAAACGGAAACATAGAAAAAAAAACACGTGGGCTCCGCTGCATATTTACCTTCCAGCCGAGGTAAGCACACAGCGGCGGCCCGGTATTCTCAGGCTGGGGAGGGAGAGGGGCAGGGTTAATGTCCCCCGCCTCACTCCCCCTCCCGCAGCCTAGAATATCAGCCGCAGCTGCCCCGGCACTGTCGCATGCATTATGCGGCAGTACCGGCGTGTCCCTGGCTCTTCCTGCCGCCGTGTAGCAGTGGCAGTCAGGGTAATACAAGGGGTTAATGGTGGTGGATCACCGCCATTAACTCCAGGCTTGATCATGGCAGGGTCTATGAGACAGCTGACATGATCAACCCGTAAGTAAAGTGAAGAAAACACACAGAAAAATCCTTTATTTTAAATAAAACACAAGCCTCGTTCACCCTTTTATTAACCCCTCCCGAAACAAAGCTCCGGCGTAATCCACAGGTCCTGCGCTGCTTACATCCAGCCGCGACTGACACAGACACTGCTGAATGAATGCAGCAGACAGCAGAGGTAATTACCATTTCCCACAGCCGGTAATGTGAACTCACTGCCGACCGTGGGAAATGCAGCGATCTGTCCTCTATCTATCTGTCTATCTATCTATCTATCCCTCTATCTATTCTTATGTCTCTTTATCTATCTATCTA